>NC_049216.1:31694355-31964355 GCF_013347855.1 Anguilla anguilla | reverse complement strand
CTAGCCTGGTACTAGCCATAGAGTGGGGTACCAGTTTACTTATGAGATCTCTTGCTTCGCCTCCATGGCAGTGCTGTGTCCTGGACACCCACGGTCACGCGGGAGTGCTGATGGAAATGTCACGCGAAAGATTATTTATAAAATCTTAATCAGCATAACTGTCACTTTGTTAATTGATCGGAATAAGTTGATGCGTGTCACGTCGGAGGCTAATGGGGAATTGATGCGCAGAACTGAGCGGTCGGTGGAGAACGTGCTGCGGTCGTGTCTGCTGACCGGCGTGAACGATGGTAACGGTCCGTTCTGCCTCCCTGCAGCCTCTTCTCCTTCAGCTCGGTTCTGGACACGGTGCTCCTGAGGCCGCGGTCCAAGACGGACGTGGAGTACTACCGGGAGACCCAGGAGCTGCTGCGCACCGAGATCGTCAACCCCCTGCGCATGTGAGTGCAGACGCTGGCCGAGCGCGTGTGTGACCGCTCGGGGTCGACCGCTCGTGTGGGGCGCTCGCGTGGACCGCTCGCCCGTACACACCGCTCAGGTCGCTCTGTGCATCTGATTTACGAACGGCTCCTTCCTGTCTGTCCTCTCTGGCCTACTGGTGGTTTCTGTTCATCTGCACCACAGCTGTTCAACTCCTGTTCTATCTCTTGATTCACTCTGAGTTCCTCACTGAGTACTGCTCACGGGTGGCTGTGTAGTGTACTGGGTTTGGAGCTGGTCTTGTAACCTAAAGGTTGCAGGTTCGAATCCCAGCCGTTGTACCCTTGAGCAAGGTACTTAACCTGCATTGCGTCAGTATGTATCCAGCTGTATAAATGGATGCAGTGTAAATGCTGTGTAGAAGTTGTGTAAGTCCCTCTGGATAAAAGCGTCGGCTAAATGCCTGTAATGCTCAGCTCAAACTGTATGTCTCATGCTTTAGAGCTCCTCTGCTCACTTCCTGCTGAGAGCTGCTCACTTCCTGCTGAGAGCTGCTCATCTCCCCCCCCGATCTCTGATGCACTTTTTTCTCGGTCCGCTTTTATTTCTCTGGGCTTTTCATGAAGCGCCAGGACATTGAGTCATTTGAACTTCCAGCTGCAGCAGCAGAGTTTCTAAACAGGATGTTGCCCAGATAACGAGCTATCAGGTCGCGCACAATGGCCCGCAACCTTGCCAAAGATCACACTCATTAATCCACGGAGCCATTTTTAGACACTTCAGAGCAATAACTGTGTTTCGCCTGGAAGCTGGAAAAAGTGCTGTTCCCACACGATCTGGATAGGTGTGAGTGCCCATCTCTCTCTCTCTCTCTCTCTCTCTGTCTCTCTCTCTCTCTCTCTCTCTCTCTCTCTCTCTCTCTCTGTCTCTCTCTCTCCCTCCCTCTCACTCTCACTCTCTCTTACTCTCTCTCTCCCTCCCTCTCTCTCTCTCTCTCCCTCTCTCTCTCACTCTCTCTTACTCTCTCCCTCTCTCTCCCCCCTCTCTTTCTCTCTCCCTCCCTCCCTCCCTCTCTCTCTCTCTCTCTCAGACACGGGTACGTGTGTGCCACCAAAGTTATGAAGCTGAGGAGGATCTTGGAGAGCGTGGAGGCGGCGTCAGGCTTCACGTCCGAGGAGAAAGGTGTGTGTGACCGCGAGGAGGCGCCCGCATGGTGGAGAGGCTGAGCTCCCGAGTTTCTGTTCCTCCGTCCTCACCGTCCCTCTCTTCCGCTCTCGTTTGCAGACCCGGAGGAGTTTCTCAACATCCTCTTCAACCACATATTACGGGTAGACCCCCTTCTGAAGCTGAGGTAGGCCTCTTTACCGGTGTGCCACGCTTGAGTTGCAGTGGAGTGTGTGTGCGTTACACGTTGACAGACCTGGGTCAAATACGTATTTGTTTTGGATTCAAATACTTCTCTGTGCTTTACTGATCTTTCGTCTGGTGTATTGGAACCAATGAAATACTCACAAAAAGTGCAGACCCCGCCTTCTGGTCATATTGGCAGGCTCAATTACACCAGGCAAGATCAATAGAAGCACAGAAAAAGTATTTAAATCCAAAACAAATACGTATTTTTGACCCAGGTCTGCACGTTGAATAGTAACCCTTCTTCTCGCTGGCCTGATGAGCTGTTCAAGCAATGGAGTGACATTTTGCTAACGTCCCAGCTTGGCCACTAGAGGCAGCCCGTGTCACATGACAGGGGCGAAGCTCCTGTGAGCTCGGGTTTGGTAACGCTGTGACCTCTGCAGAGTGTTTGTGTCTGAGGCTCTGGTGGCTGAAGAGCGTGTGTGTGTGTGCTGTACAGGTCGGCAGGGCAGAAGGTCCAGGACTGCTACTTCTATCAGATCTTCATGGACAAGAGGGACAAGGTGTTCGTGCCCACCAGCCAGCAGCTCCTGGAGTGGTCCTTCATCAACAGCGACCTCAAGTTTGCCGAGGTAACGCGCGACTGACACATCTCACTCACATCTGTACTCCCCCCGCCCCCCCCCCCCCCCCCCCCAAAGTCCTAGTTAACCATATGTTCTGGATACTTTAGAGCAGGGGTGGGCAAGGAGGCCTGCATCAGTTTCTGGATTTCATGCCAAATTCTCTGAATTCTAATTAACCTACTTACTTAGTTACATTTACATTTAGGTGTGAGTACTTAACCTCACCAGCTTTAGTATATACCTGCCGTATAAACGCGTGCTATGTAAAAATGTAAAACTGTATAAAAGTCTCCTTTGGTAAGAACAGCTGCTGGATGCCAGCGGTGTAGTGTAATATCTGCTTGTGTGTCCCTGTACGGAACATTTTACTCTGATCTATTATGCCAGTGAGCCGGTGGTGGTGTGCAGAAAATTAGCCACATACACACACACACACACACACACCTGCCCTGCAGCTAGGGAACTGCCCGCCCCCCTGCTCTTTAGTGTGTGAGGGCCCAATCGCGTGTGCTAACGAAGCTGGAATCCTCACGCCCCCCCCCCCCCCCCCCCCCAACCCACCCCCCCCCCACAGGCCCCGTCCTGCCTTATAATCCAGATGCCTCGGTTCGGTAAGGACTTCAAGATGTTCAACAAGATCTTTCCCTCTCTGGAGCTGGACATCACCGACTTACTTGAAGACAGTGAGTAGTAGCGTGCGTGGCTGTGTGGTTGGCGGGGGCGTGGCTGTGTGTGGTTGTTTGTGGGGGGGGGTGGTATGGGGGGATGGAGGGGTCAGGTGTGTAGAGGGTCTTTCAGCGCGCCCCCCCCCCCCGTCTCTGTGTCCCAGCTCCGCGGGAGTGTCGAATCTGCGGGGGCCTGGCCTTCTACGAGTGCAGGGAGTGCTACGAGGACAGTGACATCACCGCCGGAAAGATCAAGCAGTTCTGCGAAAAGTGCAATACCCAGGTGAGACCGCGGCGACCAGGGACACAGAAGGCCTCACAGTAAGCCTCGCGTGTGTGGTAGCTTGGGACTGTGCAGCTTAATTAATATGGAATATGAATGTGGAGCAGTGTATCTCAGCAGCGTGCAGTACCCGGGAAATCCACTGGGTGGAGACTTGTCACAGGGAATGCATTTTTCTTGCCGCTCGGAAACATCTCTTATTTACTCTGTGTTCAGCAACACCTGCAATAAAATGGATAGCATAGTAATGGAAAATATGAGCATATGGAGCTATTTTTATTATTTATTATTTTATTTTTGTCTGTTGTGAAGTGACACCTGCGTAAGGGCTCATAAATCCACAGGCAGGCTGAATGTGGGTTGTGATAATGTCCCTGGCCCTGTGGCACTGCGGAGGCTGCAGGTTCAGATCCCTGAAGCTCGCGTGCGGCTCTGATATCATAGCCGGCTTTTATGGGGACCTGTTGCGGAGGGAGGGAGTAAAGCGTTTGCGTGTGTGTGTGTGTGTGTGTTTGCGTGTGTGTGTTTCTGTTTGCGTGTCTGTGTGTGTTTGGATGTGTGTGTGCGTGCGTGTGCATTTGCGTGTGTGTGCGTTTGTGTATGTGTGTGTGTGTGTCTGCGTGTGCGTGTGTGTGTTTCTGTTTGTGTGTGTGTGTGTGTGTGTCTGCGTGTGCGTGTGCGTGTGTTTCTGTTTGTGTGTGTGTGTGTCTGCGTGTGCGTGTGTGTGTGTTTCTGTTTGCGTGTGTGTGTGCGTTTGCGTGTGCGTGTGCCCGTGCGTGTGTGTTTGCGTGTGCCCGTTCGTGCGTGTGCGCAGGTCCACCTCCACCCCCGGCGGCGGGCCCACCGGCACGGCAAGCTCTCGGTCCCCAAAGAGCTGCAGGAGGGCGCGTGGCGCCAGGGCGCCTTCCCCCGCCAGCGCATGGAGCTGTTCGCCGTGCTCTGCATAGAGACCAGTCACTACGTGGCCTTCGTCAAGTACGGCGCCAAGGACTCGGCCTGGCTCTTCTTCGACAGCATGGCGGACCGCGACGGTACGTGAGCGCGTCTGCGGCCACGCGGGGCGACGCCCGGGTCCTGGGGCCGCCCGGAAGAGCCAGGGCTCTCCTTTTAAAATGTTTTTTTTTTTTTTTAAGAAAGGAAATCAAAATCATTTTCATTTTTATTCCTATTTGGACAAAGAGACGGACATGTTTCGGCCTAAGCCGTCCTCAGTGTCTTGGAAGTTCTTCTGACAAACAGGAAATATAAAACCAGAATAAACATGACATCATAATAGCCAAATATTTATGTAAATTAGCTTCTAAATGATTGAATAATTTTATAATCATATAATCAGTAATGACCAAAACCTGTCTTAGGCCAATGTGTTTTTAAAAAAAATCCTTTAGTTTACCAGAGACGTCACATTTGAGGTTTACATCTCTTTTTACAACTGAGCCCTGGCCAAGACAGCAGCATGCAGACAGTTACCACACTGCATCAACATTAAATATATACAAAAATGTAGACATTTGAAAGACTTAAAAGAGCAACACTTCTGGATGAACGTGATTAAAAGCATTTACGTTCTCTTTTCAACAAATTTAAAATCACTGACTTAGTATGATCAGCATCGACAAAATACTCAACTATCGAATCTGCAAGGTATTCCGTGTAAAATGTGCAGCTTGACTTAGAGCAAACTTTCCAAACAGCTTTCTTGTCTTTGGAACCTTAAATAAAATGCTATTTTGTGATCTTAAACTATAAAGTGCATTAGCGTGCGGGGTAAGTAACATTTACAGCAGCCTCTGGTCATATCAGGAAGATGCTTTTATCAGAGCCGAACCAGGAAGGGTATTTAAAAATGCATTCACTCCCACTGAAAATATTGACATGTTAAGATATTCAAATGTGAATCGACTCAAAGCCGTTCCCATAACTTTCTCAGCAGACACAGTGAAATATGATCGGTTGAAAAACGTGTTGAAAGGCTGCGACCATAAAAGAAAAATGCAGAACACATAATTAGCCTACAGTTATAATTAGCCAGCGATTTTTGAGGCATGGACAGAATCAATGCAATTAGTGGCACCGGGGATGTTTTATTGAGTCATGCAGGTAAATTATGACAAAGAAAATCTCTTTCATTCATCTGAAATTATTGTCACTTTGGTTTGCCTCCCTGCTTGGTGCCATCTTTGGCTACTCAATCTTTTTCAGCGCAGCTACGACTGGAGCTGCGGTTGTTAGCACGCTAAAAGTTTACTAAATAAGAAAGATATGCTTTTCAAGTGACAATGAAATTGATTTTTTATTGTAGAGTTTTGTGCCCGTATACAAATGCTAGCTACTCCCAACTAGAAAAATTAATTCAGCAATAGAAAAATTTGTGTTTTGCAACGTACCACCAACAATGACCAAAATAGACCGCTCGTATGATTTTTAAAATTTTTAACCGCATTCTTTGTTTACACGAACCCAAACAGTAGTTATTCTGAATCTAAATGTCTGGTACTCCAGGGAGTTATTTGATTTTATTGGCTGTTGTTGCATGGGTGACAGGATTTCAATCCAGTGACACGTATGGCAGGTATTGCACACTGAGAAGAAACAACCTTTGTGATTGGCAGCGCTTTTAAGCAATTACTAGATCTAATTAAATACATACTAGATCGTATTAGTGTTTGGGGTAGAAACTGCATCCATAGCTAAGACATTTTCCCCCTAAAGTACTCAGCACAATGCTGTACATTATAGTGATGTGGGAGAGTGAACATTGAACTTAGCAGTGATTCAGTGCACATTCAGTGATTCTTTCTCTTTGCCGGATCCATGCTTTTAATCAATAACCTTTTCACTTATACATTCTCTTTTCATGCACAGTGCACAGGTAACCATTACCTACAGCTGTTTGTTTAAGTTGTGTATTACCCATTCAAAAGTGTGCCACTGTTTCCTAGTGTTTATGAAGCAACACGCTTTGCACAGTGATTGAAACGGTGAAATTGTAATTTTGAATGATGTATTCACTTTACTGAATTCCTGTGTTTTCAGTGCCCTGAATGCCCTTGCATAGAGTCCATTTACATGTACATGTAGGTGTGCTGTTTACAGAGTAATCTCTATGGTCTGCATCTTCACCTGTAATAATAATAAATTTAATAATAAATTAATTTTATATAGCGCTTTTCATGAACTCAAAGACGCTTTACAATAGGTGGTACATACATACATATATACATACATACATTGAAACATACAATTCAGAAAAAAAAAAAAAAAAAGGGGGGAGGAAGAAGCGTTGGGGTTGTAAGTGCAGTTCTCTCTCCGTCCTCAGGGGGGCAGAACGGCTTCAACATCCCCCAGGTGTCGCCCTGCCCGGAGGTGGGGGCCTATCTGAAGATGACCCCGGAGGAGCTGCACGCTCTCGACCCCAAGAACATCCAGGGCTTCGCCCGGCGCCTGCTCTGCGACGCCTACATGTGCATGTACCAGAGCCCCACCATGAGCCTGTACAAGTAGAGCGGGACAGCCGTGTCCGTGGAGCTCCGGCAGGGCGGGGGGGGACAGGCGCCCGCACCCCCTCCCCCCCCCCCAACCCCCCACCCCCCCGCACCTGAGACTGAGGGGAGGGAGAGAGAGAGAGAGAGAAAAAAAGCCTATTGCACTGTGCATTTGTTCAGGTGTTATTTGTTCATGTTTTATTCCCCCCCCCCCCCCTCCTCCCCTCACCCCTGGCCCCCCCCAGTGGTGATCAGAGCTGTGGTGTGTAGACTCTGCCGGTTTTTCTTAGTTGGAACAGCGCCTCCGTCAGGCTGTAGTGAGCAGCTGCACCTCTCTCCGTCCGTCCGTCCGTCCGTCCATCCACTCACCCACGGGGAGCTGTCTGATGAGCGTTCACACTACCGAGCAGGAGGAGGTATGTTCGTTCTGGACGAGCAGGTCTTGGAAACAAACGAAACGACAGACACTCGCCTAACGGTGGAACAGAGGGGCCTGTTGTTCTCTGAGGAGTTACTGATTAACCAACGACGGGCTGGGGAGGGGCGGGGGGGGCGGCGAGAGGAGAGGGTGGGGGGGGGATCCCACACCAGCCGAGCAACAGTCCCTCCTCTAAACAGCCCTGCCCTAAAAGCTTTTATTACTTAAAAAGGTGTTGGCAGTGAAGGCTGAGCTCTCTGCCCGTTGCAGGCCATGTACTGTGGAAGGGTCAGTGTGGCCCTCTGCTCTTACAAGTCTGTCCCGTGGTCATCGTCGAAGCTTGAAACTAGGATTACTTGTTTTAAAAAAAGAAAGAAAGAAAGAAAAAAAACCTTATTTATGCACTGTTTAAATGTAATTATTTTGTCATACAGTATATAATTTGCGTTGATAGCAAAAAAAGCATACACAATGTCCCTGGCACATTTTTGCAAATGAGTGAAGTAAGTAAGTAAAAAAAAAGAACAAAAACATTATATATATATATATATATATATATATATATATATATATATAAATATATTGTGTTGGTGTATTGCTCATGACCGAGGGGATTGATGCGGAGTTCCGGTAAAGAGAGAGTTTATTGAGCCGCCCAGCGTGACCTTTAAATCAGGGTTCCATTTTATTCATCACCCAGCAGAGTGTTACTGGTTCCAGTCGGTGTGTGTGTGTGTGTGTGTGGAGTCTCCGCAGCAGCGTGCCAAGCTGGGAACCTGTACAACGTCTTCTGTTACAGGCGTCACAAATGTAGGAATCTTGGGAAATGTTTCTAGCACTTGGGTTAAGCCCGTTAACTGAATTTCGACTAAATCGGACGGCGATGTTGGTCTGTGTAAATATCCGATCGGTCCTTGGGACACATCTGCACCGAGCAAATCGACTAACTGGTCAGGGAAGAAGGCATTCGTGCGTTCAGACGATACTTCTCTGTTATTTAAATACTCTTATTTTATTTTTTTGGAAATTTTACAGTGCGCAGTTGTCGCAAAGCTCCAGTTGCATACGTGTATTAAGTGAACGTATTTGCTCAAAAGTACACTTGATTGTGCAGCATCTGACCGTTTGACCTAGTCACTTGCGTTTACAGTGTACAGTTGTACATCCTTTGATGTTGAAAAAGGAAAAAAAGTGTCTGTTCTGCCATGCCCATAGTATGCTATGCCTAGTTAAGAAAAAAAACCTAATGATTAAATATAAGGAGTTTGACCAAATCGCAGCTTGAAGCCAAATTGCTGAGTGTTGCATTGGCCCCAGTGAAGTGTGCTGTAATTCTGAATACTGTGTACACGGGAGGGCTGGCCTAAACGACCTCCCCTCCCCTCAGACCTGAATGTTGAGCCGTCACCTTAAACTCCTCAACATTCGCCTCATCAGATGTCATTGCTTTAGTAGACAAAAAAACAAAAACAAAAACAAAAAAAAACAGTATGACCACATCACTGCATGAACAACAGTGAAACCAGGCTTTTTCCTCTTGGTCTGTTTGTAAGCTTAGACTAACATCGCTATGAACCATAAATGGGGGCAACTTCCAGTGTTTTTTTTTTTTTTTGGTTCTTTTTTTGTTCCACCACCCCCCCACCTGCTGTAGCATACACTCAGTACCGGTGATGAAGATCATGTCATCCTCTGCCTCGCGTCGTTCCTCCCGCAGTTACCTTTTTAAATTGCTGTTATTGTGTGAACTAATTTGCGCAGAAGAACTGTGGTAGCGTCATGGTCATCACTTGTAAATACGGTGAGTATATGGGGACATATTTTTATGGTAGCCTCAGAACCTCTGGGGTGAAACACAGGGGAAGGACTTGTACATCCTGTATAAACGTAAAAAAAACCCAAAATGTACATTGTTAATATCTGCGTCCTTCAGTGCTGTTCTCTTAAATGTTAACTAAATAAAGCATTTTTGTTTGTTTTTTTTTGGGAGGTTTTTTTCCTTTGGTGTTTTTTGAAGGAAGGCCTGTGTGTGTGTTTGTGTGTGTGTGTATGTGTGTGTCTGTGTGTGTGCGTGTGTGTGTGTATATTAGTGTGTGTGTGTGTGTGTTTGTGTGTATGTCCGTGTGTGTGTGTGTATTTGTGTGTGTGAGTTTGTGTGTGTGTGTGTATTTGTGTCTGTGTGTGTGTGTATATTAGTGTTTGTGTGTTTGTGTGTATGTGCGTGTATGTGTGTGTATTTGTGTGTGTATTTGTGTCTGTGTGTGTGTGTATATTAGTGTTTGTGTGTTTGTGTGTATGTGCGTGTATGTGTGTGCATTTGGTGTGAGTTTGTGTGTGTGTGTGTATGTTTGTGTGTGTGTTTGTGTGTGTCCTTGTCTTCCGTGCTGACAGCTCTTGTCTAAAGTGAGACTTTAACTGCAGGCGAAAGTGGCCTTACCTGTCAGAAAGGTGTTTGTCTCATTTGCATGAGGCCCAGGAGGGCCTTGTAGCAGGACAGTGTTGGGGACAGGGTTGGGGACAGCTGGATTTCCCCCCATCACTGAGGGCACAGCGTACAACAAGTCAGTAGAGTTCTATTTTTATCACAGGCACTGAGAGGACCTGGATTTTATTTTAACGGTTTCACGTGTTCAACGTCAATCTATGAAATCTGTTTTCTTGGTCTAAAAGAAATTGCTTTTTTTCTTTACAAAGCTTTTGAAAAGTAATTCTGAAATGATATTGTAGGTATATAGGTTTTTAGAAGAAAGATATCCAAAATGTATGATTACTTTTTTTTTGGCTCCCGAACTGGCACGAGGTCTGTCTTTTCAGCGCGTTGTGTTTCTGATAATGTTGGAACTTTGAAATGAGAAGAATACAACTCATGAGATGCAGTGTATTACTTTGGGAAAAAGTGTGCAACTATTATTTTGTCCCTTAGTGAATTATACATATTTAAGATCGAGAGCTAATAGGGCAATAGGTTGTAAGTGTTAAAGTTTTTTTTTGCGAAATTCCGATTGAGGCATTTGAGGTTACGCTTCCACCGCCATCTGTCAGTCAGAAAAGAATTACTGAAGCGTTTACCACAGAAGAAGAACGCGCTGCAGCAATTTGGGCACAACGGGAGAGTGTAGTTGTCTAAACGCGACTGTTCCCAGTCAGGAAAACATTCGGCTTATTACATGTGTCTGGGAAAATTACTATTTTTAAGTCCCAGAGCAAGGCCTTCTGGGAGACGGGGGCACATGTCGTCTTCCATCCGACAAAAATCTGCTAATTATCCCATTAGCGTAAGTAGAAGTACAGCCGTTACGCTCCATCGTCGGCCAACGGTGAGGCATAAGGAGCACGCACCGAATTCCTGGTGGCCGCAGAGTTTTTAAAAAAAAGTCTTTTCAAACTTATCGTCTTTGTCCAGCTGTTTTCGCGGTTCACGTGAGTGACAGCGTGCGGCTCACGAGGGCGATACGCCGTGCGCGGCGTTCACGTGGAACTCATTAGCCTGTCGCTAGCTAAACGGGCGAGCGCCGCGGCGCGGCGTGTGCATGAATCACTGCGTGCTGCACGTCACGTGGGTCCGTTCCCCCCCCCCCCTCAAACTGCGTTTCCCATATGCAGGAGAGGCACGCCCTTTTTCCTAACGTACGTACGTACTTTTGGGGACCGAAAAACTTGAAGGCGTCCCGACGAGAGCAGGGGGGGGGGGGGGCGCCTGACTTGGTAACTGCCAGATAAGTATTAGTCAACAGCTGGGGCACAATGCCTCCTTGTAGCTTTACGCGGCAGCATATGCCAGCCACTCGCGGGATGTGATAATTTAGCTGGGGCTGGTGCTGCGGGAGCAGATGGGCTGAAGTATTGTTATTCTCGCTCCGGCTCAGGGGCCCCTGGGGGAATAGCTGAATAAAAATGGGAGCAGATGGGGAGCCGGGGACTCTTCGGGCTGGGGCTGTGTGTTTACCATAAACAGCCAAGAGAGTCGCCCGCGTGCCGCTGGCTGGCTGCTCGGCACACCTCTGCAGGCCGGGGCCCGGTGCAGCGGTGCACCTGGGGGGGGGGGGGGCAGGGGGTAACGCTTGGGGGGGGTCCAGGGGTACCAGCAGAGAGGGGCTGAAGGATAGCGTCTTTCTCCCACTCAGTTATTCCTGTAGAAATGCACACAGAGACATGGCACAACGATTGTTGCCACCCTATCGAATTTGAGGTGAAACTTTGTGTAAGGCTACTGTCTCATCAATATGTGGAATCGGTAGAAATTGTTATTAGTAGAAATACATCGGTGTGTGTGCTGCGTAGTTTACTTAAACCACTGAACGTGCGTGACCGTAACTTAACCAGCCTTTTATGGAGTAGTTTTGGTCAATCATATCTGTATCTGTGAAGATTAAACATTTTGTTCAATTTCAAGTTACCCCATGATTGTTTTTACTCGCTTTTATTATATATTTTATTTTATTAAACCTGAACGCGGTAGGAACTGCTGTCTGATCAAAGACAGGCAGTGATACAGAGCAGATGGTTTTTATGCGTGTCTGATCCTCCTGACGGTTCACAGTAAGACTGGTGCAGGTGAGATCTCACCATTGCTGCGCAGTACACGGTAGTTCTTCACACGGAGCTGGTCCCTGAGACGGTTAGGGAGCAGGCCGTGGGGCTTCCGCCTCCGCGCTCTTCTCCGAAAAGAACGGGGGACACGAAAATCACGTGCGCAGAGATCGCCCTTCTTTTTACCTCTCCGACACTTCGCGCCCCGTGTGAACGCGTTGTGCCGCGTTGAGTAACTCCGTCGGGTTCCGCCTCGAAACGAGCCTCCTGTTGTGGCCTGTTTGTTATTCTGCCTCTGCTCTATGGAACGGAGCGTTTGATATTCACACTCGGGGAGGGGGGAGGGGGGAGGGGGGGAGGGGCGCAACTGACGTTCATTCCCATGGGAAAGACCCCAATAAACAAACAGGTCCTATCAGACTCAGGGTAAGGGTATATGTTTAAGCCTGTTCAAACCAAAAGGGAAGTACTGATTTCCTGACACCGCGGCTTAGGTGGGCCCGAAAGAGTCGCATATTAAGCCAATCAGCCCTGACCCGATGCACTTTGATGCCTTTTTAATTGTATTATAATAGCTTTTCTCCGCGAACCTCCAGTCAGATATTCCGGCGAAGGTAATGCCACTCGTTCAGATGTGAATGACAGATACCATTAACTCTGAAGTTATTGGATCGCTGCTAGCCGCCGCCGCGGACGGGCTAGCGGCGACACGCGCGCAGACACGGACGCGGCGTCGCCAGGCTCCCCCCTGCAGTGACGTCCGGTGTCACACAGGTGTGCGCGCGGACCAGGGAAGATGTCATTGTCCATGTTTATATTGCCCCCCCCCCCACCCACCTTCCCCGTAATACCGTGCCGGGTGTCACTGAAACAGTCCCTCTCCGAGCTACCTTGTCTGGACAGGTGACATAGTCCTCCAGGTGACACGTGTAGTTGCATGTAGCAAGGGAACAAACTTCCCCTCTCAGCTGTGTATTTTATTTGTTTTCTTATGGGGGGGGGGGTGGCGTGGGGTATGGCAGGCCGGTGAAAAATGGCCCTCTCTCTGGATCGTGAGCGCCGTGACAAAGCGCTGGCCCGGGCCTCGCGCGCGCGCCGCGCTACGCGGCGGTAACAATTGATTTCCGCCCCCAGGGACGGCCGCTTGATGCTAAATTGATGTTGCGTTATATTAGGCCTGTCATCTCCGGCAGAACAATAACGTTTTCCGGGGGTATTGTTTAACACGCCGTTCCATCACATCGCAGTTCTGCTCGGCCCCTCCCGGGCCGGCCTGTCAGGACGTTACCGTTTAAAAAGTGCATCGGTATACACGCTGTAATTAATCCGCCTGACGGAAATCTTTAATAACTAAACACACACGAACAATTTTTTAATTTTGCGTAGTGGAGAATATGAAGAGCTTTGAGGATAATATTGTGGAAGGTGGGAGGCAAACCTTGCCGTACTGTAATTAATTTATAACGCGGTCCGTCCTATTGTGTATTACTTAAGTGTGTGTGTGTGTGTGTGTGTGTGTGTGTGTGTGTGAAGATCAGTCTTGGCTGAAGTATCTCAGTAGTGTCTGTTCGTGAGCCCTGAGACCTGTACATGCAAAACATCAAATATCCATCAGCATGTTTCTGCACTTGTGTGATGTTCCTTCCAACATAATTATCTTTTTTCTGACCTCAAACTCACTGCTGGTGTCCATGACACCTGTACCCCCCCCCACCAGACAGATTTTCACTGTTCCTGTAATTTTAATCTTCTGTCTGGGAGTATTAACTCACGTGTAGCCACATACACAGAAGGGACAATGTCCAATTCATGTCTTCTGTCATCGCCAAGGTGATTCTGCTGGCTACAGTGAAGGTGTGTGGTCCTAAACTATGCCGCACCCTACTTGCGCTGAAATCCCCTCTCCCTCCCGACCAAGAGACCGCTCCCTCTGTCCCGCACCCGACTCGCCCTAATGGTATTCAACAGGGGGACGTCAGACTCTGCTGTGGAGAATTAATTGCCGCCTAAAACAACTGCGGGCAGATGTTGCTCCTCTTAAGAGCCAGGTGTCGGACAAATTGTACATGCAAGATGTGTGTAAAATATTTAAAGTCGCATCTATCACTTAGGAAGCCGGGTGGGTTTTTATTGCTCGCCGCTGCATTTCGTATGGAGGGTATCGGCTCCGCCCCCCCCCCTCGCCCCCCCCCCCCTCCCAGCTGTAGCCTACACGGTCACCGTGGTTTATAAGAGCGCTACAGCATCGCGAGCGCGAACGTGAGAGTGCGTGTAGCCGCTGCATTTCGTATGGAGGGGATCGGCTCCGCCTCCCCCCCTGCCCAGCTGTAGCCTGTACGGTCGCTGCGGTCTATAAGAGCGCTACAGCATCGCGAGCGCGAACGTGAGAGTGCGTGTAGCGTGTAGCCGCTGCATTTCGTATGGAGGGGATCGACTCCGCCCCCCCCCCCCCCCCCCCCCCCCGCCCAGCTGTAGCCTACACGGTCGCCGCGGCATCTACGAGCGCTACAGCATCGTGAGTGCGCAGCTTCCCCCCCCCCCCTCCGTCGGGGACGTGTGTGTAAGACGGCACATCTGCGGCGCTCGCCCCGGCGCTCCGCGTCTCCGGGTGGGTTTCACCTTTAACAACGCATGATTTGCGGGTGCTCGGCTCTGGGTGGGGCGGCTGCTGTTCGGGGCGCGGCGGCGGCGGCCCGACAGACAAAAAGGGAGGGGAGCCGGCGACGCTCCACTGTAGCTCCGCATCGAAGGCGGCGATAACCCCCCCCCGCGCGCTCTAACAGGAAGTGGTTGAACGCCATCTGCCGCCGCCGCCGCCGCCGTCTCTCGGGAGAGTCAACTGGGATGCCATATTCCTCGTTGGAATTTCCCCCAATCTGCCGGTGTTCCGGCACTGTGCTGTTACAATTTTGCTAAATTGAAATATGAGATTTTAAAATAAATTTTTTGTTCATATAAATGTAATGGTGAAAATGAAAAAAAAAATCTACAGAGCATAGGCTTATTTTTAAAGTCCGTTTATTAAAACAAAGATAACCTAAAACATAAAGAATATTAATCTTCTGCATATTCCATAATGCTCTGAATGCATTTTGAATGTATAAATGCGAATACAAATTCAAAATTGACAGCAAATAACTGAATTTTTAAAATTTTTATCTCAAAAGTAGAGCATATTGCACTGTAGAGCCACAGTTCTCCTTCCCCAAATCAACCCAGCATTTCCTGGATAATTCACTAGAGGGAGATGAAGAATAAATAATCAAGCTGTCCTAAAATACAATTAATGGTTAATTAGCTGGCTTGTTTTATGCTTCTGAATTTAAATTTAAAGTTTTTAGAGTTGTCAAAATGAAACAACAGAAAGTGTGAAAATGGCCAAAAAATTCAAATGAGAAACTTTTGCTATGTTAAGTTTCTGTTGAAATCATGCATTTTAAAGCAGGCTTCTGTTCAAGGCATATATTTAACTATTGCATTTATATAGCTTAATGTTAAAACTGTATTCTATTGTTCTATGGTTGACATGCTGGATTCAGAAATCACAGAAATAGTGAAAAGGACTTCAACCTTCGTCATTTCATCATTTCAGGAGTGCTTTACTTACGAAAATGAGTATACTTCATTGGAAACGCGGCTTGTTTCGCTGAGCGATTGGATCATATCACACTGAATAAAGATAAAATACTTCAGAAAGAATTTTATCCATGGGGTTTGGAGGAGAACACAGCCACAGAATTTCACTTTGGCTTTAAAACTCTTGTATATCCTGAACACTGGTATAGCAAAGTCAACATGGGTATAACACATTATAGCCAGAGCTAAGTCCTTTTTTAAATACATATTCCAGAATGACATTTAAAAAAAAAAAGTTATTTCATAATGGGGTTATGTGTCCATTTATTTTGCTAGAATTTAATTAATTTCTTTCCGCTTTGAATTTTCTTTCAACAGCCCTTATGTAATCTTTCTTCAGTCATATATTTTCCCATCCATCTTGGCCCTGGATGTGCAGTAATGGACAGAGGAATCTCTGAGCATGTCAGATTATTAATCATTCTCAATGTGTGCATTATAGCATTAACTAATTGCTGACATTTATTTTTTAATTGGTTATATTAACAAGATTATTGGCCCATTTGCGTCAATGCAATCAGCATTAAAGGATAAATATGAGTTGAGCTAATTGGTGTGTGTGTGTGTGGGGGGGGGGGGGGGACGACACCCCCTCTTATGTCAATGTAGGCAATTCACATTAGAACAATGAAACTCATAACAGTAAAGACTGAAGTGCCAGATCCAACTGCTCTGTCACACAGGACAATGGGTATTGTGTTTGGCACAACTAGTGTTATCCATAGCATTATCCTGTTTTTTTATTTTTTTATTGAAAGCATCAGGATTAGAGTACAGAGTAGTTAATATTCAAATAATCTCTTCTCCTGACGCTTGTTGTCATGTGCTCCACATGCAGTTGTCCATCAGAGTGTTTTCTAAAATGACTTCACGTGGAACTGGGCTGTAGTAACACTGCGTACTGAAATCCCAAAGAACTGGAGTGAGAGCTTTTTGCAGATAACTGCCGTTCTGTGTGCGAAAGATCGGCAGTGGGGTAAGAGGACAGCCATGTTAAACGCTACAAACAAAGAACCTGTTGAGAAGCAGGCATCCAACCTGACTTTCACCCCCCGATGGCCACAAGTAGGCCTCAGTGGTATAGACTCTCTGGGTGTGTGTGTGTGAGTATTCTGCCTCCACCAAAGCACAGGTGCGGGGGGGACGGGGACGGGGTGGGGGGGAGGGGGGTGTGTGGGGGGGAGGGGGGGTGTGACACTGAGAGAGACATTTAAGGGTTGCGGTGGTCAGCACCTTGAATGCACCCGCCCGTCACTGTGCGACGCTGCTGCTCGCGCCCCACGCCCCACGCCCCACGCTCCGCGTTCCGCGCTCCGCGTTCCGCGCCCGGGCGCTCGCGAGCATAACCGCGCCGGTAATCGCGTTAAAAAAATAAATAAATAAAAAGACGCGCCGCTTGTAAAGCAAAACAATGGCATCAAACAGCCATTTTGTCAGCCCCATTGTGTGACATGGCAGGGCCGGGGCGCTCCGAATGTATTTATTAGTTTGCGATACATACATTTCCTGTTGTCCTCGGGGCGGTGGCGGCGGCGGCGGCGGCCGTGGCGGATAATGCGGGTTTTGTTCCCGGGCCTCAGCGTGTACGAGCCGCTCTGTGTGCCAGCTGTCGGCCCCCGATACCGTCTCATTGTGATTCTCACCCCGGCCCCACCCGGCTCGAATCGCTAATTAGGTTTGCCGTTTTAAGACGCGCAGATTGCCATAAATAACGGGACAAAAGGGGAGCTGACAAGCATGTAGCACTCGAAGTATAACTGTAACAATTAATAAAAAGCTTTAATTAACGCGCGTGTTTGGCGCCATTGATTATGACATTACCTGCCTAACTGATGACCTGTCCCTGGCATTTCATTAAGAATGGCATAGAGCACGGATATAGATTGTTATTAATACACTGCCTCCCCCTTGTGAAAACAGGGTTATTAATTACACAAATTAGCAGGTGCAGGGTAATCAAGTTAAACCTGTATAATTTACAATAATTGATCTAATTTTTACTGACCATTCCTGTTGGGTCCGGTCAGATGCCCCTGTGGAAGAAAAATGGCCTCATTAGGAAAAGTTTAATCCTAATCATAGCTCATGAATCGCCTTCTCTTTAAGGTCATATCTGAATGTCAGAACCATTTGAAATTGATTGGAATTAAATTGAATCAATGTAATGTTTAAGAAAACAATATCGCTAATGGATGAGGGCCTCGCTGACGTGAAACAAACATGTTTATCAAGGTGGGGGTGGCGGGGGGGTGGCGGGGGGGGGGGGGGCAGTGGCGCGGGGGCGGGTGGCACGGCGACTCTCATAATTCATGTTGTCTATAATAAGAGAAATGTCACGATCGGGGCAATTAGTTATGTCAATGAGGCGGGATGGGGGGGGGGGGGGTGGGGATGGGGGGGGGGGGGACCTGTTGCCTTTCAGGGCTTAAAGGGAATGAGCTATGAGCTGGAGCTGGAGAGGCTCAGAGCCACACTGGGCATCACAGGGGAGCACAGGACTCTGTACAGAGACCTCAGCCAATAACAGGCCTTTTCTGTTTCCATACCACTACGGTTCATCTGCAGATTCCCGTTTGATAAAAAGGTCTGCAGCTAGAGCTTATCATCGTTCTTTACATTACAGGCATTTAGCAGGTGCTCTTATCCAGAGCGACTTTTTTTACACAGCATTTACACTGTATCTGTTTATACAGCTGGATATACAGTGAAGCAATGCAGGTTAAGTACCTCGCCCCACCCGGGAATCGAACCACTCCTTGGTTATGGAGATGACGCGCTGTTATAATTCTGTACAGTTCCGTCCCTAAAGAGCTGCTTGTCCTTTGACCAATGAAGACACGGCGTTTCGGCGTCCGTTCGTGTTTGACGGAAGGCCTGCAGCAAGAGCTGATTGTCATACTCTCAGATAACTCCACGCAAACAAAAAACAGACCAGGCAAACGGGAACTGACTGTGAACGGCCCTTCTGTCGCCTCGGTAACGAAGACGATGCGCTGTAATAGTTCTGTACGGTTCCGTCCCTAAACAGCTGGTTGTCCTTCGACCAATGAAGACACGGCGTTGCGGTGTCCGTTCGCACCGATCCATCCAGAGTCCGACGGACGATCCCGGTACGTGGGGGGGGGGGGGGGGGCGGTACGGGGACGGAGGAAACAGGGGGGGTCAAACGTTAAGGCCTTCCTTCCCCCCTGTCTTTTTCTGTAACCCCCACGGTCACTTTCTCTCTCTCTCTCAGAGCTCTTCCAAAATATAAGCCCCCCCCCTCCCCTTCCTCTTTGTTTCAGGTGACTGGAAGGATGCCAGCAGAAGCAAATCCTCTTGATCCCTTACAAACCCGTGGAACACGGAGGACCTGGCAGACTGCAGAGCTCAGGCGGACCACCTCTCCGGCTGTGAGCAAGGGGCCCCCACTTCTCACCTCAAGGCCTTGGACCCCCCCAGCACCTGGGTTTGTCCTTTTTAAAAAAAAAAAAAATTACATTTCTATTTCGACCCGATACACAACAGCCATTTTCATCCTGAGTATGTGAAGTGTCACGCCCATTTTTCACAACATTGTCCATAATATGAACTTCTCTTTCTTTTGAAATGTATGAAATCCTCTTATTCCACACTGCTAACATGAGCACGTGCCCCAATGTGTTCTCGGGAAAGGGAATCTGGAAGGAGGAGGGAGGCGGAGGCGGAGGTGGAGGTGGCGGTGTTGGTGGGGTGGCAATAACAATTTTCCATGAGCAATTTGCTCCCTTAAGAGGAAAATTGCTTTCAATGTAACCTTTCTCTGAAAGACAACAACAATATTAAAAAAAAAGAACCTACAACTGTAATGGCATCCACTCCATCTACAGTTACCCGAGACAGCCTTCACACAAATTTATCACTGAAGATGAAACATTATTTTAACAAAGTGTGCCCCCCGTAATATCACCACCTGCGTTATAAGAACCCCGGCAAATGAATCCCACTCCGAACATAACAGGCGGCATTGTCTGACAATGACTGCCGTGAACAGCGGTTGTCAGATATTTTCTCGCCATCTTGATCTCGGATTGTCATTTATTATATGTTTCTCCTTTATCTGTCAGGCGTCCGCTGACTGGCTGTATTGATTCGCGAGCGGGCGGGGAAACGGAGGTCACTTTGATCAGCGCCTGGCGAAGCGGGGGGGAGCGCGGATGCCTGACATTCCATTACCTGAGAAAAAGGGCTCAAAATAAATAAGAATATGTTTGGGGACACAGGACTTCAATGCGGCGATATGACTATAATTAACAAAAGAAATGCTCGGTTGGCGTTGAAAGGGGCCGGAGTCTGTCTGCTCCCCAGCGCCATTGTTTGCCGTAACCAACTGTGATGTTTCTCTGATATTACATGGTTGACCTTTTTGGCCCCTCCGGCTTTCACTGCGTTTACCGGCGGCTCTTATAGCTTCTTCAAATCAAATGCGAGACTTTTTAGCGCCCCCAAAAACACCGGCTTATATCGGGATTTGATTGAACGCGCGGCGGTCCTGGACGAGTTGTCGAGGACGGCCGTACATTTTTATTTATTTATTTATTTATATTTTTTTTACGATATTGTATGCTAAGTGCCTCCGCGGTCGCTTTTCTTTTGTGACTCAAAATTACTACATTTATCTGTCCTGGGAAGAAATTTGGCCAATTGCGTGCACTTTTTTCGCTGCCTGTTTTCGCACTACCATGCAATTGTGGTCAAACTGAATGAAAAAAGAACACAAACATTTCATTTTAGCACAGCTGCTTTCGTTAAACTGCTTTAAACTGATAAAAATTTTGAATTATGGATTTCCTTTTTTTTTTGTACAAATCTGATTTTAAGCTTAATTTTGAACGATAGAGCGTAGCGAGATGAGATGAGCGCGCTGATTTAGGTGATGGACCATTTCCAGTGCGAGCGCGGCGGAGAGGAGGGGGGGGGGCGGCGTTTCCGCGCGTTTTGATTGGCCGGTCAGAGGTGCGCCGCGGGTCTCTGGGAAATTTGGAGCGGTGTACGCGGCGGCGGCGGCGGTTTATTAGTGGGGGGGGTGGGGGTGGGGGGGGGTGGCAGCTCTGCCTGTCAGGTTTTGTCAGCGGCGTGAGAGGATCACTTTATCATCGTTTGTCGGCGGGACGCGCCGGCGTGGTGCGGGCCCCGGTCCCACCGGGGGCTGAGCCTGTCATATTTCGATCCGCCGCGCGAGCGGCCCTGTCTGCCGCCACCGGCCCAGCCTTAAAAACACTGGCCCCCTGCAGCTGCCCCGCCACCCCACCCCAGTGATGGGACAACATGCAGCTCACCCCCCAATGATGGGACAACATGCAGCTCGCACCCCCAGCAATGGGACAACATGCAGCTTGCACCCCCAGAAATGGGACAATGTGCTGCTGGTCTCTCAGTGATGGGACAATGTGCTG
Source organism: Anguilla anguilla (assembly GCF_013347855.1). NCBI lineage: Eukaryota > Metazoa > Chordata > Actinopteri > Anguilliformes > Anguillidae > Anguilla > Anguilla anguilla. The sequence goes on along the minus strand of NC_049216.1, from coordinate 31,943,525 downwards.
CTGGTCTCTCAGCAATGGGACAATGTGCTGCTGGTCTCTCAGCAATGGGACAATGTGCTGCTGGTCTCTCAGTGATGGGACAATGTGCTGCTGGTCTCTCAGTGATGGGACAATGTGCTGCTGGTCTCTCAGTGATGGGACAATGTGCAGTTGGCCCCTCAGCAATGGGACAACATGCAGCTCGCCCCCCAATGATGGGACAACATGCAGCTCGCCCCCCAATGATGGGACAACATGCAGCTTGCCCCCCAGTGATGGGACAACATGCAGCAGGATTCTGCTTTACTTGCTGAAACTGAACATCAGCTTGGCAGATTGTATAGCCGTAATAACTGTACTCTGCCCATGGACATCACTGCGCGTCATGTAATAACCTGCCACCGTATGCTAGCGTTAGACAATCCTGTGGTCATAACTGCCACCACTCATCAGACAGTGAGCGAGAGGCCTGGGGCACTCAAACCACGGAGAAACAAAGGTGGAAAATCCAGGTTCCGAAAGTAGAAGCCCTTCCCCAGTATTTTGTTCCTGGATTTGCTAATTAGCACAATCCTTCAGCCAGGAGATAAAACTAATTAGCAAAATTTGCTCACCCAGTTCATGGGTGGAAGAAAGACAGGGAAAATCCAAGTTTCGAAAGCGAAAGTCCTCCCCCAGTATTTTGTTCCAATCACCTGGATTTGCTAGTTAGCACAGGTCTTCAGGCAGGAAGTGAAACTAATTAGAGAAATCAGCTGGCTCAGTTCATGGGTGGAAGAAACACATGGCAGGACTTTTATTTTTCTGACCCCTGGACTTTCCTCCCATGAAAGCATGTTGCCAGGTGAGCACAGAACCCTTGGTGAAGGTGTCTGAAACGAACTGCATGGTTCCATGTAATGTTGACTCCTGTGTGCTGGTGCTCTCCTCTGGCCTTTAACTGTGCCGAGCCTGGACCAGACCTGGGTCAAATACGTATTTTTTTTTTGTATTCAAATACTTTTTTGTGCTCTGTTAATCTTGCCTGGAGTAATTGAGCCTGCCAGTATGACCATAAGGTGGGGTCTGCACTTTTTAAGAGTATTTCATTGGTGCCAATACACCAGACAAGATCAGTAAAGCATAGAAAAGTATTTGAATCCAAAACAAATACGTATTTGACCCGGGTCTGGCCTGGACCCTACCTTACAAAGGAGCTGGATCGCTACTCTGACCCCACAGCAACATCCTGTTCATGGGACCCAGGGACCCAATGCTGCTGGTTTTGCCATTTCATAGCTAAAAGAAAAATCGTTATAATGGCCGCTGGGAATGACTCAGTGATGAGGCAATAGAGCGGTGCGTTTAAAACATTTCCAAAAAACGTTCAAAAAGTTGTTGAATCGAGCTGAGAAAACCCAGGGCCCTTATACTGTAGCGTTAATGCGTATTTCCCTATTTAAAAGAGCAGCTAATTGAATATACAGGCAGGAACCCATCCCCACACCCCCACAACCCCCCCCCCCCCCCCCCAAGTTTATTTTTCAAGCCAACTTTCTTTATGGCTGGCGTCGTTATGTTTGCATTAGGTGTTCTACATGTCGGGAAGTGCGGGACATTAGTAACGGTCCCAGTAAATGAGAAATCCTTTGGACGCCGGGACTGTGGGTTTCTTTTCTCTCAGTTTGTGTAAGACAGGGGCCTCTAAGCAGGGTGTGACTAAGCGAGCCTAGCGCTGCTCATTGCTAGCCCAGCGGAATATGGATAATGTGCAGCTACGGGGGCCTAGAAAATGACTCAAACGGGGAGGGGGGGGGGGGGACTGAATACACTGCACGCCCACAGCCGGCTCGTCCGGCAACCGTTGCCGGGGGGTGAGTCACCGCGAGTGCCGGCACACACGGCGGACCCACACAATGACCCGTCAGTTAGCCGGTATCGTCATGCCAACCAGCTGCCCGAGACATAATTCGCCGAACAATGGTGCCAGAGTGTGCGAGCGGCCATTCCTGGGTGGGGGTGGGGTGGGGTGGGGGGGGATAATACAGAGTCATCATCTTTTCTGCTCTGGAGCTCGAACCTGCGCTTCTGCCTCATAACATCACACACAATCATGTTGTTATAAGGTCAATGTGATATTCTCATGATGTCACCCTGGGGAATTTTGAGGTCAGTGCATGATCTTAAAAACAAGTCTGGGTTTATATTACTCATATTGGCCATGTGTACACAGAGAAAGCAGACAAAAATCAGTCATGCGCCCTACTTAAAAAAAATAAAATAATAATAATAAATAAATAAAAAATGTCCGCGGACAAATATGTCAGTAAAAACCACCGTGATTATTTGTAAAATAAACCGGTCGCACATTTATCGGTTCCCACGCGTAAATGCTGTGTTTTGCCCCCCTGTTATTGGAAACCGGAAAATTGATTTTACGCGGACGCATTTATGATCCGTATAAAAAAAAAAGCCCCGTGATGAGAGATGAATTAAGTTCTCTCTGCCCGTTTGGCGTAGCGCACAAATCCGCCCCCCCAACCCCCCCCCCCCCCACCGTGCGTACGTTGCCGCTAAAAGCCGTTGGTGAGGAGCGGCGGGTCGCTCCCTCTCAAGGTTATATGGGAATGAGAGCGCGCTGCACGCGTGATCCACAGAGCAGATACGCGGCGGGGAGGCGTACCGTGCTCGCCGGCGATAAGGTCCGCGGCCCGAGGCCTTGATGAATTTTGATGCCGCGCCTGAATTATCGCGAGCGCGCGTCGTGCGTCGGGGTGAATATGTACATCGGCTCCGGCCGGGCGGACGCGCGGCGCAACATTACGGCCCGGCTCGGGGGGGGGGGGGGGGCGGTTCACCTCGCAAAAATTGATTAATATTTGGTTTCAAAATGACATGCGATGATGCATGGGTCCTCTCGCGATGCAAATGAAGGCTTTAAGGAGATGAATAGCCTCAAACAGAAGATTGTAAAGTTCAAGCAGGCAGATTTGCATATTTATATTACGAGTTTGCTGATAATAAGCGTGGCAGGCGCGGAGCAAGCGCAATCCGTTTGTCACTGTAAGCTGCCTCCACTTCAGAAACAAGACCTTATTAACTCCTGTGAACTAATATTGTTCAATTATTCACAAAATGTCAGTTTTAAAGATGTACCGCTATGTGACTGTAAAGCACTGTTGAGAGTTGGGGTAGGGGGGGAGTGAGGGTGGGGGGTGTGGGGGGGGGGGGTGTAGGTGTTCAATTTATGTGTTACCTGTGCAGTGAATGGGATCGCAACATTGCCGAACGACACGCTGATGTTTTCGCGTATGAGTCACGGGTTCGCAGGAAAGGCGTTCTCACCGTGCCGAATTTTTCGGGAGGGAGACCTCTTCTGTACGCTCATTATTAAAAACAACATTCCGTAAAAATGAGCTTTTGAATTATATGAGTAATCGTCTTTAATAAAAAGGGAAAAAAAAAAGTGAAGCAGGGAAGAGGGAGAGCTCAACCTGCTTTCTCTTTTAACATCCTCTCTCAACATCACTCAGCCTGCATTTCATTCCCTTCAGAAATTCTCCGTCCTGCAGAAGGGATTAGGGCGGCCGCAGCCGCAGCTGGGAGGGCAGATGAACAGCACAGATAATAATTAGGGAGAGGCGGCGCAGTTTCCCACCGCGATCCGGTGAGTCACAGAGGGCGCTCCGACCGCCCGCTAGCTCTCTCTCTCTCTCTCTCTCACTCCCACTGCTCTCTCAGTCTTTTCGCCGGAAGCTTCTGGCTGATCGACCCTTTGTTCATCGCCTGGCCATTTGTGGTCCATCTTTCAGAATCGCCCTTCCCACCCATCCTCCCCACCCCCTATATCCTCCCCATCCCCCCCTCCCCCCAATATCCCTACCCCATCCCCCCCACCCCCAATATCCCTACTCCATCCCCCCTACCCCCAATATCCCTACGCATCCCCCCACCCCCAATATCCCTACGCATCCCCCCACCCCCAATATCCCTACGCATCCCCCCACCCCTAATATCCCTACGCATCCCCTTATCCCCCCACCCCCAATATCCCTACCCCATCCTCAATATCCTCCCCCCCCCCCCCCCCCCCCCCCCCGACCCTAAAGTGTTGAACAAAGCCGGCCTCTGTGACGGAGACGTTGGGCTGCGTAGGCCGGGAACCGTTCGGAAGGCCGGAGGAGGAGGAGGAGGAGGAGGAGGAGGAGGAATAACAAACAGGGCAGGAAGCTGAGCAGTGGCTTTTCCTCTTCGTTGGGGAGGGGGAGGGGGGGGGGGGGGGGGGGGTTGTCGAGCCCAGCTGATGCCAGTGGATGACATAGCACAGGACAGTGCTGAGCAGGAGGAAGATACAGGAGGCCATGCTTTGACGGGGCAGGGGGAGGGAATGAAATCATTTCCCTCCCCAGTGGCAGGCCTGTTGACCCCACACTTTAGGGTCCGCTGTCCCGCGTTTGTCTGCCCCTGCTGGCTCTTCCTCCATTGCTCAGAGCCACCGGGGTGTGCATTAGCAAACACACTGACCAGTGGAGCCTGCCCCAACGGACCTCCAAACACAGGGAGGGACTGTGCTGAATCATCGCAGTGTAAAAAAAAAAAAAACAAAACCCAAAAAAAGAACTCCAACAGGGAGGTGGGGTGAGAAAAAACAGATCTCAAATGGCTTTCTATTCAATCCGTACCAAGCAATGGTAAAATGTGTCATATTCTGCAGAACTTTTATATGTCAAAGGTAGGGAAGGAAACCAGGAAATGTTAAGGTGAATCAGAAAGCAGTGGAACTGCTGTGTAACCCAACCAGCCCCCCCCCCCCCCGTCTGAAGGGGCTGTGTTTGTGTACGCCTGACACTCAATCCCTCACTCTTTTCAACAGGTGTCGCACCCCCCCGTCTGCCCCCCCCCCTCCCCCCACAGAGTCCTGCTAAACGAGTATATACTCTGCAGCAGTTACAAAGAGCGGCTTAGAGCACGCAGCCAGGTCTCCAGGTGTGAGAATGCACTTCGCAACCGGAGCTGTAGGCCAGGCCAGCTGGGCGCTGGGGTGGGTCGTGTGTGTGTGTCTGTGTGCGAGGGGGAGTGTGGTCCAGAGGGGGGAGGCGGGGGGCGCTAACTCAATCCTTGACTATTAGCCAGGAACACAGTCCAGGAGCTGGAGGCCAGAGGGCAAGGGGCCATCAACATTTCCCAGTGTTTAATCGGATACACGGCCCTTTAAAAAAACACACCAATTCATTAATAACTTTTATGCGCCTTTATGAGGAGTACGTCATAGGAGTACTGTAATGCTGAACGAATTACAGAATAATTCGGCAGCCAAGGAATTTAGATTAAGCAATAACCACTGACATGTACGATTAAATAATCATAACTACTGATCGGTAACTAGTGGAGACGGGGCCAATTTGTAGGATTTATGTTTTTTTTTTTCCATCCATTCCCCTGAAATATGAATAAATAGCAGATGGATTTGCACAGCGGTGATTATAGTGGTAAATCTAATCAGAGAGTGGAAAATGGATTTTAAAGGACTTACATCCTTATAATTTAATGCCTGTAGGAAGCGGCCGCTCCTTCTGAATTAACCGGATTCCCCGCTGACGCGACCCTGAGAACTGAAAAACCTTACTTCTGTAACATAAAGAAGACCTTTTAAGGCAAGATGGCCTTTTTAACCTCCGCAGTTTGACGGAGGGAATTATGCCCTGGGAAACTATAATAAACAAAGCATAAATTGCATTATGGTTTCCCAGAATAATTAGATTAACTTAATAATAAAAGATGAAGAAATGTATTGAGAGGTATGCAGATCACTGACAGGACACTGTCAGGTCTATGAAGGGCTCTCTGTGGTGTACATTAGTGTGGAACTCAGACCACCTCATGCAAGTTCACATGCACGCTTTCACGCATGTACACACACACACACACACACACAGAGTCTATCTCTCTCTCGCACGCACTCACACACATATGCTCGCATGCACACACACACACACACACACGCACAAACATGCAAACTGCACAGAGACAGACAAACATACATACACATGCATGTAAACATGTGCATGCTTGCTCACACACATACACCCTCTCACTCTCTCACTCTCTCACACTCACACAGCAGCAGTGGGGGCAGAGAGTATTTAGTGTTACTTTACGGCCAAGTACTGTATTAAATGAGTTATATCACAGTTGTTCACGTTTTCACTTTTAATTAAATTTTATTAATATTGTTCACTGATTTTTCTCATCAAAAAGAAGTGGTGCCACACTATGTATAAGCACCAGATTTCAGTTTCTGGATTCCTTCTACAGCGAGAAAAAAGTTCTGTTTCAGACCAAATGTAATTAAACTAATTTGAGTGACCCCTTGATCATAGCATTTGTAGCTAATCACATTTGAGAAAAATATAAAGCTTTGAAGGAAAGAATAATTCATGTCTCGTGATGGACATGAAAGGGTCATTTATAAAAAAAAATAAAACATTTACAAAACTATAAGAGCTTATGTAAAGCATGTAATATTTGCCAGGCAATAAAATGTGTGCCCGTGAGCTGGCCCTAAATATGGAGTACTTTATTGAATCATTCCAGGCGAAGAGTTATACATATTGTATGGAAATAAATCAATAGAGAAAAACACTGAGCACGCTTGCAGCAGTAGCTGTTAAATTACTTAGCGGGATATTAAGTCAGGCATTGTCAGCTGCCAATACATTTTCACACCCCCTGTCAGCCAAGTGACACGAACTGAGGCCGATTACTTGAACTTTTACACATACTGAAATATTCAAAATGGCACACAGCCTCAACTGTACTGCCAGTTTACGTCAGAGTAGAACTGCGAGCGCAGATGTGTTAAACCAATGAGGGGGAGAACAACATTCATGTGGTGCGAATGTGCCACTGTTTTTTTGACGTCTCTCAGGGGGGACATTTCATACCCGTGCGCGTGCGAAATCTCAGGGACTGTTTGATTCTACATGGCATTCTCGCCTGGAACGGCCTGGTGTGAACTGCAGTAGTATGATGTAGAACACAGAGTCATCCGTGTGTCCTTTTCCTGAAAGCAAGAAAAAAACAACAAAAAAACACACGTACGCACATACACACGCACTTACCCCCCCCAACCGCCCCACATTCACGCACGCACACACCTCCCCCCCACACACACACACCTACATATCCCTCCCACACACACACACACATACACACCCCCCACCTACACACACACACACACACATTATACCTGACCTCAGCTGCAGCCACACACACATGCACACTTACACATACACACACACACGCACACACACACACACACACACACGCACACACACATACACACCCCCCCCGCCCCCACACACACATACACACCACCCCCACACACACACACTCTACCCCTGACCTCAGCTGCAGCCACACGCACACACACCTACACACTCTCACACATACACACACACACACACACACACACATTATACCTGACCTCAGCTGCAGCCACACCCACACACACACACATGCACACTTACACACACACACACACACACCCCCCCCCCCCCCCCCCACAAACACACTCTAACCCGTGACCTCAGCTGCAGGCACACAGGGGAGCAGCGAGCCGCCAGGCCGCGTCAGGCTGCAGGCAGCAGCAGCAGCAGTCAGTCGGTGCAGCAGCAGCAGCAGTCAGTCGGTGCATCCGCACGGACGCCGCGCTCTGGCCCTGTCGCGCGCGGCGCGTAACGTGATAACATCAGTCATAATTGTGTTAGGCGTGATCCGTCTGACTTTCAGTGTGCCCGGGTCAGCCGGGGGCGCCGGTGCCCCGCTCGCCGTCAGTTATCAGATATGAGAGAGCGCTGGACGGAGCCTCCCCTCTCAAAAGCGGGCCGCCATAAGTAATATCGGGAGGGCCCCGACGCTGCCGATCGATGCGGTACAGTTCTGCTGTCCTGCCTTGTAATGGCAGCCGGCTGTCTTCGGCGGGGGGATCAATAGCCCGTCTCCTCGGCCTCGGTCTGAGCCGCGCCCGGCCCGGGCCGCGCGGTGTAAGCGACACCTTTGTTATGATTGGGGAAACTGCGCGGCACCTCTTTTGGTTATTTATGCCCCCACGCCCCCCCCTCGTGTGACGTGCTCGGGCTCTGAAAGGACTCGGTGAACACCTGTTTGGGGGAAACCGCCACACCGCCCCGCTCCTGCTTGGCAGCCGAGCGCACTTCCTGAATCGCCGCTGGCACGCCTTCCCGCCTTTTCTACTCAACGGCCTGGGAGGTCCAAGGCAGCCATTTTTTTTTTTTTTTTTTTTGCAGTGATTTACAGATTTTTCAAGGCAGTGATTTTTAAAAAAAACCAAATTCTTCAATACTCAAGTACTAACAGGTTCAAAATGCCAGCAAGTGCAACTATGAAAACACTTTAAAACATGCCACAGAACCAAAGACTGAAAGCAGGAATCACTCCACAAAAAAAAAAAAAGGATGCAAGTAGGTTTTTGTTGGGCTATTGCTAGCGCGAGTTAAACCTCATTTAAGAGCAGCAGGCCGTAGCTCTTCTCCGGTCATTTCTGTGTTGACGCGGCGAGCCGTCCTGACCTCCGCTCTCGCGAAAACACACGCGCACAAATTTGCCTGTGATTGGCCTGGTGAGTTGGGAAACATGGCGGGTCAGGGCCTGCCGGGCGTTAACAAACCAGGGGTCACCAGGGGTCGCCGGGGGTCACCGGGGCTGTGAGCCCCTGACCTGCCGGGTCTCCTCCGCTCTGAACCCTGTTTCATCCAGACGCGGGGAGGCTGAGTGGAGAAATGGCCACTCTCTTCACTTCAACTCAATTGGCAATCGGTACACTAGAGTTCTTTGAGCATTCACAGAGACTCCTGACAAATATGTGACAAATATTTCGACTGTAATACGTCATCTAGAGTATGGTGTCAGTTTCTTTGTCATGTTTTTATTTATTTTATGCTAACTATTTGAATAAGCTGCTAATAATATTTTCTTAAGAAATGTTTATTGTTACAAGATCCCTAGAAAGTGCAATTGTATTAGCCAATATCATCCCATTTTGTAATACACAGGGCTTCATTTTTAATTCTTTTGGAGACACATAATAAACAAATAAATCGTATAAAAATAATAGTAAATTGTGTTAAATAAATGAGCGATAATTTGGCATTTATGTATTACTTGTATTGTCAGTAATAATATTGTTGTATTGTCAGTGTAATATTGATATATATTTTCTTCTTCAGTTTATATCAATATGATCACCATTGGTTCTTGGTCACCATAATTAGTATTCTTTCAGCATTGACTTTGTGCTTCTTTTCTATGTTTACATAAAACACAATGTCAGAAATCTGCTCTGCAACCACAATGTGCATTTAACTTGGCAGAAGGCAAACTCCTTTCACAAAATTGTTCTGGCTCAACGAACTACTTTAAATATATTCACAGTGGGGTGGGGGGAAGTAAATCTCGCACTTATTCCACTGTGTCACATTAACTGGCACATTTTCATATCTCCTGCATTGTTTTAGCCGGAGCTTGTGACGGTGCGTACGCAATGTCACTTTGCCCTTTCATTCCCAGGCGCGGGGGTGGGTGTGACGCCTCGTTGAAAAGCACGCGGCAGCCTCCGCATTCCCAGGCTGCATTTCAGCGGAGGTCCCGGTGACGGACAGCCCGGCTGCGCAGGTGCCCTGAACACCTGAACGACGTTCAGACGTGCGGTACGACCGGACCGGCGCTGAGAGATAAGACAGGAGGCGCACACACACTCACACACACACACACACACACACACAGACTCACACACACACACACACACACACACACACACACACACACACACACACACTCACACTCACACACACACACACTCACACACACACACAGACTCACACACACACACACACACACACTCACACTCACACACACACACACTCACACACACACACTCACACTCACACTCACACACACACACACACTCACACACCGGACAAGATGGCCGAAAAAGTGAGTTCTTAATCCTATCGTCCTATTTTTTAGTAATATGTGCCCAATATATACAAATATAGGGAAATATGTGGAGGCCATTGCTGTCTGTTGCTTCTTTTATAGACGTTCTCTCTGTTTTTAAACAAAAGGAATATTCCATCAGTTTGACTTCTGAAGGACATCCGACCTGCTCGTGTTCACTTGCTTATCCATTTTCCATGAACGCGCAGTAGACACGATAAACACCTCATCTCAGGGAAGTTTTTGAGGTTTTTCCTGCCCCAAAATATCCTAATAATCGGATGGGGATCAGGCCGAAGAGTGGCTACTCATCTTTTTTTTCTCCGGATGTGGGGAAATGAAAAGTAAGCAGCTTGAATAATTAATAAAGATAAAGATATGAATCACTGACAAACTAGACCCATTTTGTGAAGGCTTCAGCCTTTTTTATTATCCCTTACTCAGAAAGGACGTGGGTCAACAAGATAATATATCCATTATGGGAGGAAAAAAAGCTACTTTATAATTTATTCATTGATATAATTGAGATAATGCAGAGAAAGTTTTTTTTGGGGGGGTGGGGGTGGGGCGGTAGGTTTAGGACCGAATCCAGTTCATGGTTGCTGTTTACTTTAACGAACATATTTTTTCCATAAATCTTGATAAGACGACCTTTGGCTTTCTGGAGATAAAATAACGATTTTTAAAATTTGGATTGAAACACAGAGCGGCAAACGCACCGCCTCTCGTTTGGGTGAATTCCGAGAATAAGCGGTTAATTTCTGCGGAATCCGTTTAGTGTACTTTAAGAGAGCCTTCTGTATCTGATGTAGCCTTTTTTGAGATTGGCTGGTTATTTTTACTCCACACGCAGATAGGGACATTCAGAAGCTTGTGAGCCCCCCTGCCCCACTGTCTCCTCCCCCAGTACACAAGCTTCATATAAACAACACAACACAAAGAAAGGCCTCTTTACTCTCTTTGAGATCAGACACGAAATTCCTGGAAAGCCTAACAACTCTAATATCATATAATTTGAATTATAACCATGAACATTTTTTTTTGTTTAAAATGTCTATTTGCAAATGACCAATTGATTTAATTCAAGTTGACTGCCGACAATTAATAATATAAACTTCGAATACACTTTGAATTAAGGCTCCTGACCAATACTTTAATTTGTGGGCCTGTGCTTTGACAGATGAATTCCCCAATGACTGCACACTCTGCATACTCTTACCATAACTGACTGTGTGCTGGAAGCAGGGATGGTGTAAAGAGCTCTGTAGCCTCCACAGAGGAGAAGGAGAGGGGGTCTGACACAGGCCCACACCAGCCAAAACCGGTCCACACCGGTCCACACCGGTCCACACTGGCCCACACTGGCCCACACTGGCCCACACCGGCCAACACCGGTTCACACTGGCCCACACTGGCCCACACTGGCCCACACTGGCCCACACCGGCCAACACCGGTTCACACTGGCCCACACTGGCCCACACTGGCCCACACAGGCCCACACTGACCCACACCAGCCAAAACCGGTCCACACTGGTTCACACAGGCCCACACCGGCCCACACCGGCCCACACCGGCCAACACCGGTCCACACTGGTTCACACTGGCCCACACTGGCCCACACCGGCCCACACAGGCCCACACCGGCCCACACTGCCCCACACCGGCCCACACAGGCCCACACTGGCCCACACTGGCCCACACCAGCCAAAACCGGCCCACACAGGCCCACACAGGCCCACTCCGGCCCACACAGGCCCACACTGGCCTAGCTTCCTCCGGCCCACTTTTCCCCTCAGATGGGCACAGCTGGCGGAGCCCTGCCGCCCGGCGCTGAGCCCTTTGGCCCCGCCTCCCCCTTCGCGTCTGAGTGCACAGAGCTCCGCCTCCAACGGAGTCCGGCCCCGCCCCCTTCTCCGAGGCCCACCTTCTGTTCCCCTGCGGACGGAGAGCAGTGTTTCCCAAATGAGAGGGGACCACCGCGGCGACGACTGTTAGCCTCACAACCCCCCCCCACGCCCCCGCCGCCCCCCACCACAGTTACAGCGACAGAGGGAGGGGGGTCTTTACGAGCGTTTCCCTACTGGAATACCTCATTTAAGTACAGCGAGCCCTCGCAAGGGAGAAAAAGGGGACAGGTACGGTTTAATAACTCTGATCTCTAACGAGCCCAATAAAGGCGATTCTGTGTCGCCCAACAGGGGTCGGCCTGGCCCTTTGATAAGGCCCTCTGGAGCTGCCCTTTAGCCGACAATTGAACAATGAAACTTGTCCTCAGCTTTTGGCCATTTTTACATGGCTCAGAAAACTGGGTAAAAAAAATTTTTTTTTTTTTTAAATTCTGCATCATGGCGTAAAAGTGCCTCGGAAATGCGGCTGAGAGCTGTCTGGCATTCCATGGGCGGTGTACAGGCTGCTCCTGTCTCTGAAAAAAGCACACTGGGCCATTATTTTCCAACTTTAAACCTCAGCGACAGAGATCATCCTCAGCAACTTATTTTAGGTGAACTAACCTAACATAGCAAGTAATATCATATTAATTCTGCGTTAATATGTTTTGATAAACAAGCTCCAAGTTTTATAAAAGATTTACACACACACACACACACACACACACTATCTCTCTCTCTCTCTCACACACACACACACACATGTCTGTTAAAAAGTGCTGTGTTTCCCTAGCCTGCACATCCCATAACTCTGAGTCATTCTGCTCTGAGGACTCATTTGTACTGTTTTCACTTCTCAGCAAAAAAACCCCCAGATTCATTAGGAATGGCAGACACCATCCAAAAAAAAGAAAGCAAATACCCACCCCCTCCATTCTTCTTGAACCCCCCCCCCCCCCCCTCTGAGTCATGGTGGTGCTGTGACATCACTGTCCCTGTTCCCCCTGGAGAGTTCACAAATGTTTCCTTGTGGTATCTCCTGCCTGCCCTCCCCATTTCTTTTTTTAGGCTTGGAATTTTATGGAGCTATAATTATAACACCTGATAGTTCCCGATGTTTTATATCCGGATGAGTTCATTTTTTTGTCGGACAAGCGAACGCGCGTGTGAACGTAGGCCCCAGGCCCAGCTGTAAAGAGGAAGTGCAGACCTATGGGCCGGGCCATTAGGCACACGCAATTTCCGGCTCACATTACGCAAAAACAGTCCTTCATCAAAGGAGCTCCCACTAATAATGTTGCGGACTAGTCCCCCCCCCCCGCCCCCCTCCCTCGGTTGGTTTGTCTGTGATGTGGCCTGTGTGAGTGGTGCGTATTAAAAAAAGCCCACTTCCACACTGTGGAACTTGTAAAACACTGCAAGGGTTTCCACTCACTTCAGCCGCACAGCAGTTTCAAATTAGGGAGTCTTATCTACTAATTATATTCTTTACACATCTGCATTCCGGAATCAAACGGTGCTGGGTTTTTTTTTTTTCTTCTTCTTTTTTTCAGTGCAACGAAGCTCTTGAATTAATGAGAGTGCTTTGTAATGGAACCTTTTTTTTTTTTTTGTTCCTTCACAGGTCCTCCTGGCAAAAAAAAGAAAAAAAGTATTAGTTTAAATTTGTATTAACAATGCATCAATCATATGTGATCAAACTGTAAACACCCGCAGATGATCTTGAGGGGAGGGGGGCATTCGCGGTGCCTCTATGTAAACTCTGTGGGGCTGTGACTAGCAGAAGGTAGGATGAGAAGGCAGGAGCTCGGCTGTGTCCTGTTGTCCGTTCATTACAAACCACTGTGGGGCACTGTACTCCAGTCTACATCCCCTATCCCCCCACACACACACTCCCCCCCCCATCCCCTCACACTCCAGAGCTGTCTCCCACAGTGCCTGGCTCACACACACACACACACACACACACACACACGGCACAGTCTGGACCGACGCCGCAGCTGAGGGCTCAGCAGAAAGTGAAATGACCTAGCAGGTCTTTATGGCATGTCAACATTCAAATCGAACGCTCTGTTGAGTCGCTCAAATTAATGTGATTTAAACTCGTGCGAGCGGCCCCGATGTGGAATGCGCCTAACTAAGAGAAATCTAATAACTGGAAAACAAACACACTTTGTGCATTTTTTTTTCTTTCCTGGATGTCATTACTCAAGGACTTGTTTTACATTGTTTTTCCCACTGTCTCTCTCTCTCTCTCTCTTGCTCTCTTTTTCTCTTCCTCTCGCTCTCTCTCTCTCTCTCTTCCTCTCACACACACACTCTCTCTCTCTCTCTCTCTCTCACACACACACACACTCTTGCTCTCTCTCTCTCCCTCTCTCACACACACACAAACACACACTCTCTTGCTCTCTCTCTCTCCCTCTCACACACACTCTCTCTCTCACACACACACACACACACATTGTGCATTTAGGGGTAATATATATGAAAACTGAATTGTGTGTATGCTCTTAATTTATCCACAGCATTTGATCAAAAATGCTCATATACAATTACGATACATTTACGTTTACAACCATCAACCTTCTTTAATTAATTAAACAGTTTATTTATTAAATGAATGGATACATTTATACGGCATGGTCTTATTACAAGGCTAATATTGCCCAATACTTTAAATACATCTCTGCAATAGCAATGACAATGACAAAGCAAAAAGCAGGAGTGAAAAAATAAAAAGGTAAGAATTACATTGCTGTGCAATGATTGTTAGAAGCAAGCATTAAAGCACTATAGCACGCTGAATGTAATGCCTAACAATAATTTTGAAATGCAACATTACCTCCAGACATAGTATTTATATGGTGCTTAACAATGATTTATAACCACAAAACCGGCAACCACCATTTATAGTGACTACATTTTAATGAAAGAAATTGTCAAAATTCAATTAAGGCTTGCTATATCAAGATGAAGAGAGCATATTTCATAAACTACATAAAGCCAGTAATTTTCCAAACCAAACTTTGAATTAAAGTAAAATTAAATTCACTCTATTTTGCTGTGGCTAAAACCCTAACAGTAATACACTCAGTTGTGGGAATATTTCAACACTTGATATGCAAAAAAAGTGTAGCAAATAAACTATATACACACAAGCAAATACAGAGGGTACAATGGAAGGTTGTGAAAAGAGAGTTGTGAGTTTATTTGTGTGATAAGAGCTGAACATTTTTTGTAGTTGTGGGGTAGATGGGGTGGATTAGTTGATAATGGATTTCACTAATCATATACAGTATATGTAGCTCTGACGTTTCAGCTGGAAAAATAATGGTTTGGAAGACTGCCGTAAAAGTAATGAGATCTGAAACATTCTACAATAGTACAGAATCAACTTACTGATGAATTTTTATCTTGCATCCAAACCTGTCTTGATATTACCTAAGATAAAATGCATTTACTGTATAACCGTGTTAAAATGCCCTACACCAGATTATAGTACAATTCAGATTAAATTCCTTCTTTTTTAGCCTCTTGTTCACATAAGTCTGTCAACCTATCGCCATGTCTGCCAGTAGAACATTTATTGTTTTTATTTAATACAGTTATCACATGCCGCATCAATCAGCTTAATAATGTTATTGTTTATTTTTTTAAAATGGGGAAGTTTAGAACAGAGACTGTTTTTTAAACATATTCCCTGCTGATAGCATACACAGGCAGAAAGTGATACCATTTGTAAATACGCTTTCAGTATTAAAAGAAAAACGTCTGTGCACTATCAACAGAAGTCCTATAGAGTGCTTTCTCCTCACATAAAAAAAGGCTTTTGAATAATTGCAATACATATTCCACACAATATAGACATGTATGAAATATGAGCAATATGAAGTACAATATAAATATGAAAATACATTTTTTAGCATGAAATGTAACGACTGTTCAGCTTTAATAATGACACAAACAATACTGTTACATATTAAAATGACAAAGTGGGAAAAATGTTGGCAAATCACAGATGGTATCAGGAAATTCATTACAGCAACATATAAAAATATCGAAAAATGTTTTCATAAGAACATGCTTTTGTTCATAAACAGATATTTGACTTAGTTTTGTTAAACTTTTCAGACCTTTGTGCTTTGTGTTTGCATTAATCTGGCTGACTCTAGCTCAAGAGTCAGCAATAGGGTCGAAAATACTTGCTTAAATATTGACCAAAATATTTTCAGACTTTACAAAGACAACAAATACTTGACCTCATCAAAGGGTGACTATAGATGGGGATTGTATAATGTGTGATTGTGCTTTATTTGTCATAAATGTTGAGCAAATTGATACAGTATCAATGCTGACTGAACATGCTTGTATGGAAACAAAAGCCCAGATAATGATCTTAACATCGATGGGCCTCCCACAGATCCAAGGAGGGCCTGGTTACCCGCACTTTGTTAATGCCCCCTGATAGGGGTGACTGTACCTCAATGCCTCCTGCCCCTCTTTTCATCCTGGGACCCCAAAACTCAGAGTGCGCTCGCAGCCACTGGGCCCAGCCCAAGAGCCGCCACCACCCCCTGAACCTGACCCCTCGTTTCCGCTAACCCGAGGTAAACCGCCTAGCTGCGTCACACTTTAATCCCAGCTCAACGTATTTATATCAGATTCCCTCATCAGAAGGGAGGACAATGACGAGAGGAGACAAAGCAAAAAAGGAATCCAAGAGAGAGACGAAGATCGCATGTCAGGGTGCCGCGCGAGCAGACAAGACGTCTGTCGCGGGGTTTTTAGCGAGGAGGCTTGCGGCTTTGCGTCGTTCGCCCCCCCCCCCCCCCCCCCCGAACGCCTGCATCGCACACGGGGGAGACGCAGGCTGGAACGGCTCTGCCCCTCTCCAGTATTTATGAGAGCCCTCGTACCGAAAAAAAAGGAGAGACGGGCAATCCACTCCCGGGGGTTATGTTTCCCTGTAATCAGATTGGAAAACGACGGTTACACTGCAATTTCGGTTGATTAATAGTGGAGGTGTTCATAAAAAAACAAAAAAAAAAAAACACTAATTCATTCGTCGTTTTTTTCTGCAGCTTAAAAGGTAGCCACATTACGGGCTCTCGAGCTCTTAGACTTTGGACTGTGACATCATTTTCCGAACGCAGAAAATGTCAAAAATGAGGGGAATAAAAGAGGAGGGGGCTGATATTTTGACAACGGCTGAATGGAACCAATGTCCTCTTTGCTCATTTTCTGGTCTACTTGCTTGAAGGGCAACTAAGGTTATTTCGTTAATAAATACATTTTGAAAAACCGCAGAGAGAGTATTTGATGAACACACCACACATACGTCAATCAGCTTCGTACAGGTCATCAGCTTGGTGCATAGTCCATCCGAGCAAATACAAAATCTCTACATTCAATCTTAAAACACTTCACTTTTTTTCCGGAGATCTTATCTGTCTGCCGTTAATTATTACCCGACTGGTGTGTGCATATCTGTTTAGATCATGAATTAATTTCAAGCTCCAGTTAAGATACATACGCCAAAAATAATTCCGGTTTGGTGCTGTTGTATTGTTGTGTCCCGGGGAAACAATCCTTGGCTGTTGATTCGCTTTTGTCATCGTGAGCCAAACAAACAAACACGCAGACGCCGCGGCGGTGGAGTCAAAGGGGAGGGGCAGAGATCCCGAACAGTTCTGGTGTCGTTTCCACCGTTCCCCACGGCGTTCCGCGCTGTTGAACAGCGTGTCTGCTCTGATAGGGATCGAGCTCAGCCTGAGCGCCCCCCCCCCCCTCCCCTCCGCTCCCCTCCTACCCCACCCCTTCCTCCCAAACCCCCACCCCACCCCACCCAACCCCCCCATCACAAACAGACTCCTACTGAGTAGAGGAATACCAATTAGCATGCAAAGGTAATGACACGCGGGCCCACTTTCAGAGCGATATGTTAAACAAATGGCGGTTAGGTGAGAGACAGATTTGGCTGCTTTAAATTCACTGACCTGGGGTGCTACTGAATGGAGGTTCGGTTGTAAATCTATAGACAGATTAGGGTTAGCACGTTTGTAGTGCTGACAGTGCTTGGTGGGGAGGGAGTGGAGGGGGGGGGGGGTATGGGAAGCAGAGTAGAACTGTACCTTTTAGCCCGAATAGCCCCCTTTGCACCTTCGCGACCGAACAGCCATTTTCCCCTTAAATTAGGGAGTGACAAGAAAAAAAAGGTGTAAATGTAAACGAGCTTAAAGTCCTAATTGTACAAGGGCCCATTAAAGTCTAAGGCTGTGACGCTGGTGATGCACAGGCACACCGACAGAGGACGCATTGGGGGAACCAGGCTGATGTGTATGACTGTCAGACAGACTGCCAACTGCCATTATCTACTCAGTACAAATGAATGTGGATGGCCAAACTGTCAGATCCGTATTTCTGAAGCCAAGCTGCGTCCTGTATTTATGAGGGGCAAGATCACCGGGACAATTTCGAAAAATCGGAAAGCAATGCCACGTCCCATCCGGGACAGCGTTACGTTTCGTCATCCA
Organism: Anguilla anguilla; assembly: GCF_013347855.1. Lineage (NCBI taxonomy): Eukaryota > Metazoa > Chordata > Actinopteri > Anguilliformes > Anguillidae > Anguilla > Anguilla anguilla. Next base: position 31,925,127 of record NC_049216.1, on the reverse strand, counting down.
TGCTCCTTAGGCACTGCCACCGAATGGTGTAATGCACCCCGTCATGAAGAATGTTATTACATTCTCCATGACATGTACACGGAGGGTGAGAAACTGTCTATAGAACATACACGTTTACTGTATTATACTCTACACATTTTTGACTACGCTCAGCAGATCTGAGCGGCTCTGAGGCGGACGGGGCGCTCCTCTTCGGGGCGAGCTGCGATAGTCTGGCGTCGCGTCTGACGCAGAACCGAGCGAGGAGCAGCTGACAGACACGGCCCAGCTGTCACCTGACACCTGCCAATACCGCGGGAGGGCACGCACCCGATAATCGTTGCATTATGTCCAGAGCTCCTCCTTTTTTTTTTACTAACCTCTGCTCTCCCGGGAACCCTGGCTGTTCATAAAATACCTCCGAATAAGAGAAAAGAAAAAAAAAAAAAGAAGGAAAAAAAGAAAAAAAAAAAGGCCAGAAAGTGACACGCCTCACTGGTTTGCAATATCACATGCATTCTTAAGAGAGCCAAAGTGAAAAGATACAATTTCACCCAATGAGCAGGGTGGCAGAGGCTGGGACAAAAGAGACAAGATATTGCAATCTAGGGGTCAGTGACATAGTCTCTCCGCTATAATGACTACACTTCCTTTAATACTTCTCAGAAGCACCTTCGATTTCCCCTTCGCCCGGGTCCCCCCCCCGCGTCTCTAACTCAGCGTGAACAAGTTCGCGGCCGCGGCGGTGCCATTGTGTACAGTGGGGACCACTTCATTACCAGGAGATCAGGCTGTTTAAAGTGGGGGGGGGGGGCGGCTGGGTCTCTGATACGGAGCAGGTGGGGGGGTGGGGGGGCGGGGGGGGTTCGAGGGGAACCTGAGCTCCTGCAGCTCCACATCCCGTTGGTAATACTTACTGCATCAACCTTTGGATCACCTCCCGGTGATCCCTGGCGCTCGGGTGGGCCTGAGCAATCAGGGCGAGGTGAGGCCGCGCGGTGCCCGCTGCTGAACCCGAAACGCCGTTAGAGTAGAGCGCACCTGTGCTGCTAGTGCAGGGGCGTGGGCTCCTCTCCTCATCACATTCACCTCGTGAAACGGAAAGAGTGAAAGACTACTGAGACACATAAATAAAGGTCGAGATTATGCCTCCACGGGCTCCTCAGTGATAGCCCTCTGATAGCTGCTGGAGCCCTGCTTTAGCCAGCTCGGAATGGTTTCCCTTGTATCCCTGTTGTGTGGATCAGCCTCTGTGTTGTCCCAAACACAAGATCCTAAGGTTGGATCTATCTCTCCAGGCATCACCCCTTTAACCTCCTTTCATAATAAAAGAAAATAATAAAGTGCAAGTATTAATTAACCTGCCTTTTTTCAGAAAATTATTTTCAGAAAATTATTTTCAATTTCTTTTAAAGGGAGTACATAATTAGCCCCCCTACTATACTACTGAACACAGTTTTTTCAACATTTCTGCTGCACCACATTAATTTCTTCAGTATTAATGGATTTAAAATCTTACCCAGGCATGGGAAAACAATGATTTATTTTAATATATTTCAGTTTTTGTGTTTAATGTTTTCATTAGGCCGAGTTTATGAAGAATAGGTTTTATAAGTTTTGTATGATATACACAGGTTTATTTATTATTAGTCCTGAGGACCTGCTGGCTTTGCAATGGCTGGTACAGGGGTATTCAGATAATTATGGTTTCCAGCAAGAAGATACAGGGTAACATGGACAGTGATGTTATACCTCTAGAGGTTGTGTGTGTTTATATTTCTTCATCAAAAAATTATTTTCAGTCATATCAACGGTACATACAACCTAAATCTGCTATGCTCATGGAGAGAAGCACCGACATCAAAAGCTGATATTTGTGTTTATAAATATTCTGTTCATAAGTATAATCTCTGGAAACATAATGTTGCTATACATGCTTCTTGTAGAGTGTACTTTCTTGCTTTAGACCGCAAAAACCCCCCAAATGGCCTAAAACTAGACATTGTAAAGACTAGTCTTCATAACTGCTGTTGGTATCAAATAATATCCTTCATTGCACATGAAATACAATCTAAAATCAAACTGAAATAATATATATTTTTTTAAACCACCATAAGTGAACCCATCCCTTTAAGAACTGAAGTCCCATTTTTATTTTAAAAAACATTAGTGCGTGGTTTTGAGCAGGGTAGAAAAAAAATAATAAATAAATAAAAACTGCGGTTGACAGAAAAAAAACACATTAAAGTAAATGCGCCCAGCCACTTAAGATTTCTTTGAAGATGAATCAATCACTGCATTATAGTGGAAACCTGCGAGGGTCCCTCATTGGTGATCGAACATGTCGGCCTGCACTTCATAGCGGTCTCCGGGCATTGATGCCGTGATTGATCGCTGAGTGGAAGTGACCGGGGAGAAGGGAAAGGATTACGCCTGTCGAACGGAGTCAATAAGGGCGGGGCCCCGGCGAACAACAGTTTGCAGTAAATCTTAAATAGTGTCCGCGAAGCTAAAATGGAGCACGCGCGCGAAGAAACGAGAAGCCGCCGCCGCCGCCGCCGCCGCCGCTCGCCGCTCACTGATGAAACTGGATCTGCGGAGCGCGAATACCTTCTGGAAGCTCCTTTGAAAAAAAAAAAAAAAACGACTGCAAATAACGTGCTCTCCGGAGAGACTGGCTGATGGGTTTAAGAGATCGGCGGCACCGTCAGCTCCGTTCTTGTACCTGCGTTTCATTTAAGGAGAATTCAATTGAATTCACTGACACGCCGTGATGTTCACCGCTGTTCAGATACATATATTGCCCTGCTGACTTAACGGAAATATAAACAAGGGTAAACGTTGTACCACATAGGGAACCGTACAGTTAGTATCAGTACCAGTAAGCGCCCCAGTGTCTTTCTCTCGCCTGTTACCTCACAGTCTGTTTGCTGTCATATAACTGCTGTAACCCGTCCCGTCGTCGTAACCTGTTCCGCATTTGTAACAATTAACAGTATTTTAAAACGTGAAATTCAGGCATTTTGTGTGCTCTTTTAAGCGCCCCCCCCCCCCTTGTGCTTGTGTGCTTTATTAAATTTTAGGGGAACGGGAATGCATTGGTGTTCTGGAAGACTGACTGCATCGCGCTGGAGGCCCCCACAGCCACAGCAGAAGAGGCGGCAGCAGCAAGGGCCCGGGCTGGGCTGGGTTGGAAGATGATGCAGTGCCCTTATGTATTCAGTAAGCTAACGGCACAGTTATTTACAACTGGCTTCTCTTTTATGGAAAAATCAAGCGGTGATTGATTTGGGTTAATGTGACTTGCGTGGCGGTGTGGAGCCAGGGTGGTTTTTTTTTTTTTTTTTTTTTTTTTTGAGTGCTCAGGTTAACAGAAAACACTAACTTCCATAAACCGCTATGGAGATAAATCACAGTTATTCCAATGGCTCTGACAGCCGTTTAAATGGTGGCAATCACGGAAAACCACCCCAGGAGCCTGCGCCAGTGTCTCGCAAAATGAGAGTGCGGGAATGGGGGGGGGCGGGGGGGGGGGGCGCGGGCGAGGGGGGCGGGGGGGAGGGGGGGGGCGCTGGAGGAATTGGTCATATCAACGGCTCATCAATAGGGAGGCGTTTTACATAAATATCAGAGAGCAGTAAGTAAATTCTGTGGGCGAAAAAACACAATAAAAACGGAGAGGGTTTTCAAACGCAATGGTTCCCCCAAGCATTTCTCTCTCACGGCTCACTCTCTTCCAGCGCACAGCTGAGATTATAATGTTTGCTTTTATCTGTCAGAGATCAATACTTCAAACGTCCGATAAAAGAGGAAATTGAACTGGGAATAGACTGGAGTGCTGTAAAAACCACAAGGCACAATTATCAAAAAGCACTTAAAGGGCTTAATAGGATACACATATAAAAATGCTCAAATTAATGTCTCCGAGCGGCGATGAGAACTTTTCCCCGGCTCCCCTTCCCACAACCTGCGGCAAAGCCTTCTGATCCCCCAGCGATGGCCCCTGATTGGAGGCGCGGGGGTCAACGACTGTTGCAATGCGTACCAACCGCTGATAGCTCCCATTAGCTACGGCCGGTTCACTTTTTTTTCCGTTTATGGAAAGCCCATTATAGACCCAAACTCAGATTCAAATAATTAGGTCAAAAAAAAGGATCTGCTTTCGCCCCCCTCAATCCTCAATCACCCCCTAACCCCCCCCCACACCCCACACCCCACACCCCACCCCCCTCCCCTTCCCCGCCTGGCTAGGATATCACTCAGAGAGGTAGGGAGATAGTTCAGGTAAATGAGGAAAGACCAACAAAAAAAAAAAAAAACAGTTCCTTTAACTATCTGGGATTTCTGCTTCCCTGCACTAATCACCATTTCTCCGGTCACCTCAGACACCCCAGCCCACCTGGCGGGATTTGGGGTACCTGAGAACAGCCCCGCTGCACCTCTCTCACCACCTCCCCACTCTCCCTCACGGCCCCACACTAAGTCCTCAGCCTCCCCTGTGCTGCGAACGCTAGTTCTTTTCAGCAGCAGCTCTGTTCCAGTACAAGGGAAACGAAAGTTCCTGCGTCCGGTCTATTTTTGTAATACCGCCTTTTGCTTTTCGGTCAATACGAACGAACACAACAGAAAGGAGAACATTTTTACGCCCATTATATTCAACGTGTCGTCTACGATCCCTCAACGCGTAAGTCCGGTTTTCTGCGTTTGCACGTGTACGTATTCCCAGTGAACTGTTTAAAGAAGTTTCACGTTCACAAGTGAGAACAGTCAGGCGTGTAAAAACAGGCTTTGGGAGACAGGGAGCTTCAGTATTAAACAAACAGGTCTGGCCTGAACACTTTGGCCGGTGCGTCCCATCTGGGAATGGAGTAGGAGGGGTGAGTCTAGATCCCCACCAGAGAGGAGAGGAGGGGGAGAGACAGCTGGCTATTATCGCTTGCTCAGCCTGCTCATTAATTAATGGACCGAGCTCATCTTCCTTGTGGGGGTAGGGCAGGGGTACGGGGGGGTGTGAAGTGTGAGCATGCAGCAACACCGCAGCTAGTCACGCCCCCCTCCCCCCCCCCCCCCCCCGGAGGCCCTGCTGTCCTGCCGGCCCATGGCAGAGCTTCTCCACAGGGCCCTGTGCACGCCCAACGCTGGCTGCTTCACATCTGCTCTGCTGGGGATCAGGTTCAGAGTGTCCCTCCCCACTCCCTCGAGCGATGGCTGGCTGTCGGCACTGACCCACTCCCACAGCAGACGGGGGGGGTTCGCTCTCTGCCCCCCCACCGTGACGCAAGGGTCTGGCCCCCTGCCCCCCCCCCCCCTTGTGCTGGCTGATAAAGAGCCTGTGATTACTAACGTCCACGCCACTTACAGGGCTGGCATGCCCGGAAACTGGATATCGCTCATGAGCAACCAATGACCTGGAGAGAGCAAATGTGCGCAAACATCTGCAGCTGATCTGTCATTCCGCAACTCCAGATCAGGAAAATATTATTCCTTCCACTCAATTAGATTACAACGTTCTGATAAAATATTACAGTATTAGCAAATTAGCAGAGAGCTGTGTATTAAATCCCTGGACCCTTGGATTAGTTCTAGGGTTCTCTTCTTCCTTGTCACACCATGTAACTATACACTGCTTGTTCATTGGGAGACCTGGGCCTACAAAAACTGCGTCCATGAAATTGAAACTTCTCCAAACTCAATACAGGGATTGTAATGAGGCATATATTTAGTTATATACGGTAGCCATGCCCAAATTCGTAAAAGCTCCAACTTTTGGGAGGAAAAAAAAGATGGAACTGGAATTGTGCTCGTATCAGTGATTTGGCAAAATAGCCCAATTTCCATGTGTTACACGTTATGTTACAGTGCATTTGTGTATTTGCCCTCTTTCTCAGAAGCAGTCTCAGAGGTGGTGGATGGCCAGTACCTATGGTGGGACCTGTGATGAAAGCAACACACTCCTAAAAAATATTGGTGAGCATAGTTGGATTTGTTTTGTTCTTTCACTACTTTTGAACTTTTTTTCCTCCTTTTACTCTGCTATGCACTTTAATATTGTCTTTCCTTAAACTTATGTACAGTGTGTGGCGTTTAAGCTGCACTGTAATGTGTGCAATCTATTTGGCTTCCTGGTTATTGTTATACAGGGGTGTTTTTTTTGTTCACGACACCATACAACAGTAGGGCGTAAGCGGGTGTCCAAAAATGTCTCTCCTGAATTTATTATTTAGAACGCCAACTTTTCTCAAGCTGTATCTGAATGACTGTTGCCATTCATCCACAGAGGGTTTCAAAAAGGGGCAATAAAACCATAAGCAGGAAAAAGCTGCCTGTCAGTTCAGTTCTCCTATACAGGCTCCAGTGTGTTAACCCACCAGCACTTCTGTCTTTATTTTTGTCAGTCATGGTCAGTCATGTACTGAACCCTGCCCTGTCTGCATATGGTCCACTATCCCCGGACCACTAATCAATTAAAATCACACACTTCCTGCTTGAACCAAATTTTCTAATCTGCAGTAGTCCTCCTCCTGTTGAAATGATACGAATCACCCTTTCTCAGCACTACTATTTGATATATGAATGTCCCGTTCTGGATCCGCAGAGGACGGAAGAAACCCTCCTGATAGCAGAGGTTCAGTTATACCCCTACATGGTTTCCAGAGCATCCATATTCTGCAGATGTCCGTCCTGCTTTATAGAATTCATGGAAAACACTTACCGGCGGAATTGGGGCATTGTCATCTCACATCTGTCTGCACATTACAGCTGGCCTGAGTAGCCAAAATATATATTTAGGGACTCGCGCTCGCCCGAGAAGTGTTCAAGTCCCCCCTGGCCCGGCACTCAAAAACCGGTCGAGTAATTACTTTGATGGAACGCAGAACATTGTGCGAGTCTGCTGTAAAAAGGACTTAGTCATGCATTGATGGCGCAAAACATTCAAACATTCGAGGGGCGCTGAGATCGTTATGCCTGCGCTCCCCCAGGTGGGGGGGCAGGACACTAGAGGGTTCACTGGGGCATTCCAAGTGGCACGTCCCATTAAATCACCATTTCCATGGGTAAAATATCCAGCTGGGAGAGAAAGGGCCTACCCTAGGGGGTACTTATGTTTTTTTTTTTGTTCCACAGTCCACACCCTGCTACAATTGCAGACACCATACCTGGATATGTATGGTTATCAAATTTTAACAAAAAAAAAAAATTCTGGGAGAAAAAAATGAAACCCTGAAACTTGCTCCTGGCAACAGAGATAATAGGCAGATCTGGCAACGGGGATCACAGGCAGATCCAGGAAGTCTGCTGATTTATTGGCCCTAATTCATCTTCACATCATCACTTCGATACGTGCGCAACGTGCCGCAGCCATCATCACTTTCAGCCGTATTAAGACGCTCTTCATTAGGCGCCGGATCGATGCATTTTCTTGATTAAGTGGTCCGAAGGTGGCGCGTTTCATTTTCCAGCATTTTCATTTTCCAGCGGCTCGATGCAGCGAGTGCCTTTCTGATGACAGAGACACAATGGGATGATTTCATTACTGAGGGCCAACCTCTAACCCGACTGAACAAGGAGCACACAAACACACACACACACACACACACACACACATAGGCACACACACACACGCACGCGCACACACACACACACACACACATAGACACACACACACGCACAGGCACGCACACACACACACGCGGAGCAGAGGTAAATTATGGAAGTCTGCAATCACTGGCCAAATATATTTGCAGATACAGCTTTTAATTGGTAACTGTAAGCCATTAACTAAATGAGTTTTTTTATTTGCAGATGCCTCTGATGCTATGGGGCCTGGATCTCTGTAAATATAAATCGATGGATGGATCTGAATAAAGAATCCCTTCACTAGAGCGATGCCGGAGCCGTCGGCTGTACACACAAAAAACGACGAAACGACCCTCGCGTTCCGAACCATCTGCATTTTCACAGCCTAAATTAACCAATCGAAGTTAACCTCTCGGAAAAAAACGCACACAAGTGCCCTTTCCTCCTCGTGCTATCGTCGTAATTGTGGAATCTGGTCCATCTGTGTGGAACGGTTATGTTTTTGAAGTTTTTTTTTTTTTGCTTTTTACTTTCTCTTTGATATTTGAAGATCGAAGAGTTTATCAAATACTTTGAACTTTTTTTTTTTTTTTCAAGGACGTTAGCAATAACCCAGGCCTATCAGAAGATACGGCATTTTTTCCGTTGCCGAAATCAAACATTTATGGGTCTGTCGGTTTAAAAATAGACCACTAAAGTCTCTCCAGAGACTTCAGTTAACCTGCCTGGCCGTTTCTTTCTGGTTCAGAGGCTCTGTGTTTCTCCTCTGGGGGGGTATGGCCCCGGCCGCTGGCTTAGAGAGACTCGGTCACGTTCACGTAGGAGACGCGAATCAGCTGACTTCTCGCCGCATTCCACCTTGCTCTGCCCTTCCTGGATAATGTTCCCCTCGATTCAAATCACATTTCTGATATTTGCTTTGTATTACGGAAAATTGGATAGGCGCATTTAGAGAGGAATGCTTCCCACCACCCCACCACCCCCCCCCCCCCCAACCCCCACCCCAAGGGGGCGGGGGCGGGGGGTGGTCCTCAGAAGTCCAGTACAATTTCAGAAAATGAATAAGGTCCTCCGGAGTTATCATAATCTGTGCCGGTGCATGTTATACAGAGCAGCTGTGGTGGTTTGAGCAAACAGGCGCTCACACGCGCGCGCGCAGGGGCGGGGAGCAACAGCCGGGGAGGGCCAGGCCGCGCGGCTCGTCCACTAACGCGCCGCGGTCGCGGGTGGTCTCGACGGGGCCCATGGCGGCGTGGCACGCGCCGCGCTCTCACTCTCTCTCTGCGTGGCGGTGACAAGCACGCCGCTCTGTCTGTGCTCCCGAGCCCGCCCTCCCGGGCCCCCGTCTCCGCCGGCCCCCCCTGCGCCTTTTAAAGACGCTACGCGGGGACGAGGTGCGCTGTGCGATTTTTTATTTATTTTTTTTTCTTTTTTTTTGCGTTTTAATTTCTTTTTCTCTTTTTCCTGATTACAGAGCGAAGATTGATGTGGGAAATTTACACTTGTTAACCGGGGACCGGGGAACATTTTAAGGGGGGTTTGCTCCACTCAATGCAGGGACAGACGTGGCTCGTTCCGGGAGAGAAAGCTATGAGGTGCAGGGGGGGGAGGGGGGGGTAAGATCAAAAGAACAAATAGACACACGAGAGGATGACCTACTCAAAAAAAAAAGTAAAAAAAAAAAAAATGGAAAAACCTTTCTATAGCAAATCTGAGCAGCGTCAATATAAGGCAATTACCACCTCATCTTCTAGCAGGGCTCAGGGGAGTTGCAAACTCTTTATGGTTTTAAAGAGATGACCAGTACGCGGTGTACAGAACTTCTTGTACATCTCCGTACAAAACCGATGCAATTTAGCAGAGAACCCCGTCCTCTCCGTATACCCTTCGCGAAAGGGCACCGCTACGAATCGAGCGTGCAGACCCGCCCCTGCTACGCTCAGCTCCCGTGTTAATGAGTTAAAAATATATTTTGAACACACGGCTTATGGCGCGGCAACTTGATGAGAACAGCTCAATAAAATATACACAGGAGGTCGACACAGGCGGGAAATAAAAAAACCCTTTTTGACAACGTTAAGCCGCGCAGCTGCTTTGAGGCAACAGAGGGTTTTTACCAGCCCTTCAGATGTTGGATCATGGGGTGCGGGGAGCGGGCTAACCAAGGGTAAGCAATGTCAGGAGTGGCTGTACTGTACCCCCGCTAGGCCGCCATCTACGACATGAACACGCCAAAGGTACAGTACAGCACGTCCTCCCGGGGAAGTGAAATTTTCTTCTTTTTTTTTAAAAGCATTGAAGAAGCAGAGGCTGGCCTTTTGAAATAAGGCTTGTTTTGGCAGCTGCAAGTCAGGAAGATGGCTGAAATATGAGGCCACATGTTCTCTCTGTGGCCCATTGTATCTTACCTTACTTTGGGTGTCCCAGGTCACTCTCTGCAGGTCAGCCATCTGCGTTGCAAACCTCTATGGTCTCTCCCCGGGAAACCTCTATGGTCCCTTCTGCACCTCGACCTACAGAAGAGACGTCCGGCATTGTTTTATTGGTGCATTTTTCAGGTCAGGGTCCAGGGAGCCTCTGCAGTTTCCCCTAAACCATACAGTAATTATGCTTTACAAACACCTTGGCATTTCTGTCTATATGTTTGTTTAAATGGACATATTCCATATCCAAAAATCCCCGCTTATAAATGTGTGCTTTGGATAAGGTGTTAACAGTACACATACTAATGCAGACAACTCAGTCAAGCACCTTCCACAAAGAAACCCTGATGGCTTGTTTCTTTCAGGTCGAGGAAGAACGTTATACATTAGAGTACAGGTGAAAGGGCCTGACAGAGCAGCCCGGCATCGGTCCGCCTCAATTTCAACGCGCGACCCGCGAAGCATATTTCAGGCCCGAATTAAGATGAGAATCCACCCCCCCCCCCACCCCCTCCTCGAAACCACATCACCCGCAAAAAAAAATATGTATTCATTACGAGCCAGCGGTGGCCGTATTAGGGGGAAGAGGAAATGAGCTTATTGATGTGTGCCCGCGTCTGCAGATAGCGTATTAAAGGACGGGTCAAACAACAAAAGCGGCTTTCAGTCAAGCTGGAGGGTCCGCCTGGCTGCGATGACCTTGCACTTGCTCCGTGGCGTAGGTTAATGATTGTGCACCTGGCCTCAGCTGAACAGGCTAATTTCACAGCAGGGGCGTGTGATGTATGAGGCTAACACTCTTGGGGTTTTTTTTGGGTGGGGGGGGGGGTGTAGGGGGCGGGTGGAGGTGGAGGTGGGGGTGTATAAATTAAAGAGTGGCCCTTCGGTGATGTTCTGGATGATAAAATAAAAGGCACTTTAGGTAATTCCTGTGATAAAGTGGGTCGGCCCCGGCGCAGGGGCAGCAGGCGATGGAATCAGACGCACTTGCGCGGGTCGCCGGCGGAATCATCGGTCTAGCCGCTCCATTAGGGGCTGCGCGCGCGGACGGGGCTCGGACCGCCGAGGCACGGCGCCTTCTGTCTGGACCAGGCGCGCCCCCTCCGCCACGCACCCACGGGGGGAGGGGTGGGGGATGCAGGCACCATGCATGCCCCTGTGGGTGTACCCGTGCACCAAGGCATGCACCCATGCATACACTCATGCGTGCATCTTTGCGCCTGTGCATCGGCACACATGAAGGGGAGGATCTTTCCGTGCCAATTTCCCGCTGAACAGCATTGGGTTGGATGGGCCCCCATGACGTATGACTGCCCACAGGCTTACAGCGAATCACAGGTCTGCTCATAAACAGACATGAAGACTGTGTCAGTGCTGCACTGCGGACGGCTGCTGCAGACGGTGTCATCAGGTCACTAAATGTGCTATTTGTCCCCATTCATGGGACCCGAGTCTTTTGTGCAGCAAGAACCTCACGTTACTAGAGGGAGGAGTTGTGTGGCTGCTGTGCGGCAGTGAAGTTAATAGGTTTGATTGCGACAAAGGATGGGTACATGAGGTTCATGCACACGCACCAACGCACACACACACTCTCACACACACACACACACACACACACTCACACTCACACACTCACACACACACGCTCTCTCTCTCACACACGCACACACACTCCCACACTCACACATTCACACACACACACACACACACACACACTCACATAGTCACTCACACACACACACACTCTCTCTGTCACACACACACACACTCACACACGCACACTTACATACTCACACACACACTCACGCATTCACACACACGCACACACACTCTCTCTCTGTCACACACACACACACTCTCACACAAAGGAATAACAGGCAGCCCAACCCCAGGGAAGTAGCACCCCATCATCGTACGCACAATACCGACGCCGCCTCTCTCCCGCCCTCCGACTCCTCCGCGCTCCTCCTCCTCCTCCTCCTCCTCCTCTCCTCACTGGCAGACCGTTTTCCCCCGGGCAGATAAACAGCGGGGGCTGCGGAACGCCAGGGAGCCGGGGGGAGGTCCCAGTATTTAACGTTAAAAAATGATGATGCTGCTGCATCAGGGTGATAAATGAATATCAGAACGGAAACAGAATGACAAACGCCAGCACTTGAGGAGGCCCATTAGTTGTTGACAGCTTGTGCAAGGGCTGCAGGACGGAGCGGCGCGCCGTAATTCTGTCTCATTACAGTACCAATCTGCACTTCCCCTCCATCTCCTTAATTCATCCCTTATAGTTTTGCCCTGTCACAGCCTCTTGTTTTATTGCTAACTAACTCGCATGTTATGGTCTTAATTTATGGTGAGGAATTGAGTGCCAGCAAATCACTGAATATTTTCATTGATTACCACAAATTGTCTAATCTGCTGTGTGTTCTAAGCTCTTGATTGGGTGCTACTTACTGATTGCCTTCCCCTAACTTAAAAATCAATCAAAAGCGACAATGGGGCTGCTGGCTGAAATCGAGTGTGATGCGGCAGAGTCCGTCGTCAATCAAATTTGTGGCAAGTTTTAATCCATGAACCATCTAATAAATTCTTATTTGTATGATGCGGGCGCACGCAAATTTACAGTTCCTGCCTTGGCGGAGGAGGTGGTGGTGGGGGGGGGGGGGTGGGGGGGGGGGGTGGGGGGGGGGGGGTGGGGGGGGGTCCCGTTCGGCTGAAGCTCGGCTCTCCCCGCCAACTTTACTGCAACGTTTGTCCGCATCCATTGTGCCGGCTCTGTGTCATTTCCCCGCAGCTCGTTCTGGAGCCCGTTAAAGTTGCACTCAATCACAGCGGCCTCGTATCTTTAGGAGACGCCGGGAGAACAAACGCAGTCGAATCGTTTAGCTACCGGGGTTTATGCGCGTTGTCAAAAAAAAAACCAGTGGCCGCGTATTACGGAATAATTACTAATCTTTTACTGCGTACTATCTTTATTTTTTTTTTTTTTGCTCTATTCTTATTATTAATATATAGGCTCTAAATCTAATCATTTTCTTTTTTTTTTTTTTTCCCCTTCAGGGAACAAAGAGGTAAAGGAAAATACAGAAATGTATGAATTGAAGAAGCGAAGTCAAATAACAGTAATTTGCTACTGTTAGGGCGGGAGACGGGAGGCCCAGCTGCGTGAATCTGAAAGGTCGCGCGGTCTAATCACAGAAGGAATCTAATTTCACACCTCTTTGGCTGCCGCGTGGATATTAGGGCGCGAGGACCGCAAATTCTTTTTCCGATAACAATGAGAACTTTCTATTGCACTTTTGACTTTCGGATGCAAGGTGGCGCGGGTAATTATGGAGCGCGCTCGGGAATTCCGAGGGGTCGGGCCGTGGTTTGGGCCAAAACAAAACGCAGTCACATCTGTTTAACTTCGGTCGATGTGAAACGAAAACGAAAAAAAAAAAAAAAACGTACAGGTCTGCATGGAAGAACAGACAGGCGCAAAAAACCCCATCGGTGGCTTGGCCAGGTTAAGGTTTTTTTTTTATCCAGGCCAGCGGCACCTCTTCATAATTTATTGAAATCTTGAGGTAGGGGCCGGCAGTGTGTGTGTGTAGCGGGCGAAGATCAGGTGTTGAGTCTGTGATATGAGGCTACGATGACAAGCGCTGATTTTCATTTGAGGGGACAGAGACCCAGCCAACCCCAGGGCAGTTCAGCTACACACCCATTACCATCATTGTCATGGAAGCCAACTCTTTTTTATTTTTTCATTTTGTGTATCAGGTGATAAGATTTTTTTTTTTTGCAATGGTCTGAGCACCTGGTAGCTGTTAGTGCAGTGCCAACACTTTGTTGTAGATTTGAACTAATGAGTCAATTACAGCATGATTTTGGTCCGGGACCCTGATCCAGCAGTTTTCCTGACCCCTTATTCTTTTTTTTTTTTGCCCTTACTGAGTTACGGCTCACTTCATCAAACCATTATTTAAGCTAATTAGCTTTCATTCCCAATTTGTATTTCCAATACAAAGTCAAGCAAAAACGTTTAATGAATAATTGGTAGGTTCAATAAAGTTAAATGAGGGAACATGGAATGAAGTGAGCTCATCTCTGCTTTAATGCAAGCTGGGAAGGAGAGAAGGGTGTGTCCATGATCACACTGGGGGACAAAGTTGCCCCTTCAGCTACTCAACCCTTGGAAAGAAATTCTACTGTTTGTCATATCAAGCAATTGCAGACTTGCAGTCCCATTGTAACGTGATATCATCAACTTCTCTCAGTGTCCCATTACTTGGGTGCATATGTCATCGTAATACACATGCATGACACATAGGTGTGTATGTTTGCGTGTGTTTGTGTGTGTGTGTATGTTCGTGTGTGTGTAAGTGTGTGTGTGTGTGTGTATGTGCGTGTGTGTGCATGTGTGTGTGCGTGAGAGAGAGATGATAAAGTGACGGAGAGCCTTGTGTAATTACTGTTCAGTAATTTCATCCGCTGGCATATGGATAGGTGGGATCATTTTAAAACTCCACGACTGAAATGGAAATGTTGCCATTAAAAAGTAAGAATTCATATAACTTTCTCCATTCAAATTTTTATAGATTCCAGGTTACAAATGACCTTGAAAGGAAAAAAAAGGAAAAGAAAGGCTCTAATAAAAAACTACTCTGCAGGGATAGAATTACGGCAGAAGTTAAAATGGTATAAATGTTTGATATGAACTGAGGAAAGTAAAAAATGCACAGTAGGCCACTGAAATGGATCAGCGCTTGCTGAGCTCTCTGGAACTCATCAATCCTGAGCATTTAAAGAGGATAAAGAGGACAGAAATTTCCAGAAACAGCCCTCTGTCACTGATGGACTACAGGTCCGCACGCACGGGCTTCTGTTTCAACAGGCACACAGCGCGTGCTCGAAACACAGATCACATACTGTATGTGCTGTGTGTAATTTTTTTAAGTGTACATGTTGAGTGGGTCTCGTCATTAGTGGATTACCACATGCGGGGGGGCGAACAGGACCCTTACGGATAAGCCGGTCAACTTCTCGGGCTGGAATTAAAGTGAGTGAAATCTTGAGGTTGATTAATGTATGCACGTCCAGATCTCGCAGAAAACAATGAGCCTCCTTTTCATACACAAGCCCCTGTTTGTGATATTTACACAAACCGGTCTGTCCGATGGTAGTCAGTGCAACTGCCAGGCTGGTACCACCGAAGAGTAGATGTCAAAAAGCCTCGCTTTGTGATTACAGGCAAATCATTTCATTTGGAACAAGGAGACTATGGAACACAAACTGATGCATCCCAGTACGCAGTATGTGGAAATCGCTACGTGCTGTGAAATGTATACAGCTCTTCTCTGGGGAGCTAATATTAAATATTAAACTGTTAACAATGATGATAAGACTAATGGTCCCTCAGCCCTTTTATTGCTTTAAAGATAAGTTTCATGTGTCAGACAACAAATGTCAAAGCAACAGGCTCAAGTCTTTAAAATAACCCTGAGGTGGGGGCACAGGCATGCAGATGGTGTATGTGAGGGGGCCATATGTGGGCTAGCCTACGAGTACACAGGAGGGAGTTGTGATGTGTCTGGTCAAATAGTGGAAACAGTGTTAGGTTTTGGGCAAAACTGTCATTCAGTTCAATTCAATTTTATTTGTACCGTATAACACTTTTTTTTTTTTTTTTTACAGAGATACTGTCACAAAGGTGCTGTACAGAAAAATGGGACGTAGGAAAATTGGGGAAAGGCTGAGCCTGAATCCCCAAAAAACCAGCATGTGAGGTAAGAAAATAAAATAAAATAATATTTTTAAAAAACTGACCTGGGGGAAGAAAGAAACATTCAAACAGCACCAAGAAAAATAAGAACCTTGGTGGGGAGAAATCTCACCGAGCTACAGAGGGCCCGCAGTGGGGATGATGTACGGCCATCCATGCCAGACTCCTAGCATGCACTGCAGCTCTAACCCCCAACAATGGAGGTGAAGTAAAAAAAAACTGCGCATCCACTTCGGTGACAATCGGAGCCTAACGAGCTCGCTGCCATCTGATTAAAAAATGGTGATGCGGTATTTATTATGGATTTCCTGTTTTGTTCTTCCGCGCGTCCCCGTCCGAGCCGGCTCTGCCGCGCAGGGAACGCTCCTCTTACGCATCCGTGAAGGGCGCTCGGCAAATGTTTGCAGTGCGTTTGAAGCGCGTCGTGTCTTTCCTCCAGGGTTTCTCCGGGCCCCGTCCATTACATTACATTACATTACATTACATTACATTACATTACCTGCATTTAGCAGACGCTCTTATCCAGAGCGACTTACACAACTTTTTTACATAGCATTTTACATTGTATCCATTTATACAGCTGGATATATACTGAAACAATGCAGATTAAGTACCTTGCTCAAGGGTACAACGGCAGTGTCCTTACCCGGGAATCGAACCTGCGACCTTTCGGTTACAAGCCCAGTTCCTTACCCACTGTGCTACACTCCATCTTTCCTCCAGGGTTTCTCCGGGCCCCGTCCCACCTCTGGTGGCACCCAGCTAGGCTCGTATTACAATGCAGTGCTGTGGATGCACATAATATTTAATTTAGCTCCCCATGCTAAGTGGGATTTAGACATACAGACTTCATTATCTGAATCATCACTTCACGATGAACGATCGTGTTAGGGTGTTACGGAGTGTAGCACAGTGGGTAAGGAACTGGGCTTGTAACCAAAAGGTCGCAGGTTCGATTCCCGGGTAGGACACTGCCGTTGTACCCTTGAGCAAGGTACTTAACCGAAATTGCTTCAGTATATATCCAGCTGTATAAATGGATACAATGTAAAAAATGCTATGTAAAAAGTTGTGTAAGTTGCTCTGGATAAGAGCGTCTGCTAAATGCCTGTAATGTAATGTAATGTAATTACAGAAAGTTGCCAGTTCACACTGCGTTTAGAAATGGGAAAGGGTCCACAATACATGTGGCGCAGTCTGTAGCACGGCCATTTTTTCAACCCATAGAGGAATCTCTGCATGTCGCTGGGGTTTGATGTCTTACCGTGTCACTTCCTGCACTGTGATCCCTTCCCTGTCTGCATCTATCTGTATCTCCTGTCTGGATAAAGTGGGGGGAAAAAAATAATCAATTAGTTATATGAAAAGCCATGTTTATTGTTCACGATATGGAATACAGTAAAATTCATAAATCGGCTGTGTAATACCTGCATGGTAATTCCTTTATGATTTACTGAATCGTGACGTCTGATGCTTTGCAGGCCCCTGCCTGCAAGGGGGTGCAGGGGGTGACAGGCGTCCCGAGAGAAGCCCCTGCCTCGGCTCTGGGTGAGTGGCTCTCCAAAAGCTTTCTGGACACTTTCCCCGCCGTCAATAAATCCATCCGACGGATCGATGCATCAGTGAATCACTGAAAGTTATCAGCTGAGGCACCTCCCGAATCTGCAAACACAATCACTATGTAAATCCATCTTCAATTTTCGGAGCCAGACAACCTCTGTTTTAATGCAGCGGGTAGAAAATGAAAAAGGGGGGGGGGGGGGGGGGGGAGGGGGGTGGTAGTGGGGGTGGGAACACTGGGGTTTACATCAGGTCAGAAAAGACAGGGGCCAAGTTAATCAGGCAAAAACTCAAATATGTACTTACACTTATAAACGCGCAAACGCAAACAAAAAAATGTCGGCGTAATTAATAACAACTGCTTTACGTTGTTTGAATAGAAAGAAACAGGCTCACTTGTCTGAGGATTAGCGTAAACAATGCATCTGCAAATTTGCAGCATTGGTAGCAGTGATTAAATCTTTAACCAAAGATCACACGTATATACGAAAGTTTTGAAATAATTGCTAATTGCCTCACTTTCAGCAGAATCAGTGTAGAATCCACAGTTTTATATAGATGAGCACACCCAGGTTCTCGTAAACTCCCATTTAGGGTGTGCAGGCAATGCTTTGCCAACCAGCCGGTCACTGCAGGTTTAGACAAAAGGCTGTTTATGGCTGGTGTCTTTGCCGAGTGGGAGATCTGAATATCTACATTTTATATCCTAACTCTTACAGCGATCTCTATATTTGATATCAGTTCTTACAGTGATCTCTATATTTGATATCTGAGCTCCTACTGTGATATCTATATATGATATCTGAAATCTTACAGTGGTATCTATTTTTGATATCTGAACTCTTATCTCTATATTTGATATCTGAGTTCTTACAGTGATATCTATATTTGATATCTGAGATCTAACAGTGAGATCTATATTTGTCTAATATGGTGGAACTGGTGTCCCCCCACTGCTCCTCCCATCTTGGGTCACCCCCCAACTGCCATCAGTCAAACACAAACACCTCTGTCATACAGACCTGCCTGAAAAGGGGGGGGGGGGTTCACCACGGTGAAATGGAAGTAGGCAGTTGTTCCTTCACCCCCAAAGTCATTATTTAGAAAGAGACAGAGCCTCCAGTGAATGAGAGGGAGTGGGAGAGAATATGAGGAAGACAGGGAGGGAATGGGGGCTGTGTGTGTGCGTGTGTGCCTGTGTGTATGTGTGTGTGTGTGTGTGTGTATGTGTGCGTGCCTGTGTGTGTATGTGTGTGTATGTGTGCGTGCCTGTGTGTGTGTGTGCGTGCATGTGCGTGTGTGTGTGTGTGTGCGTGCCTGTGTGTGTGTGCGTGCCTGTGTGTGTGTGTGCGTGCCTGTGTCTGTGTGTGTGTGTGTGTGTGTGTGTGTGTGTGCGTGTGTGCCTGTGTGTATGTGTGTGCGTGCCTGTGTGTGTGTGTGTGTGTGTGTGTGTGTGTGCGTGCCTGTGTGTGTGTGTGTGTGTGTGTGTGTGTGTGTCTGTGTGTGTGTGTGTGCGTGCCTGTGTATGTGTGTGTATGTGTGCGTGCCTGTGTGTGTGTGTGTGTGTGTGTGTGTGTGTGCGTGCCTGTGTGTGTGTGTGTGTGTGTGTGCGTGCCTGTGTGTGTGTGTGTGTGTGTGTGTGTGTGTGTGTGTGCATGTGTGCGTGCCTGTGTGTGTGTGTGTGTGTGTGTGTGTGTGTGCCTGTGTGTGTGTGTGTGTGTGTGCGTGTCTGTGTGTGTGTGTGTGTGTGTGTGTGTGTGCGTGCCTGTGTGTGTATGTGTGCGTGCCTGTGTGTGTGTGTGTGTGCGTGCCTGTGTATGTGTGTGTATGTGTGCGTGCCTGTGTGTGTGTGTGTGTGTGTGTGCGTGCCTGTGTGTGTGTGTGTGTGTGTGTGTGTGTGTGTGTGTGTGTGTGTGTGTGTGTGTGTGCCTGTGTGTGTGTGTGTGTGCGTGCCTGTGTGTGTGTGTGTGTGTGTGTGTGCGTGCATATCGGGGCAGGGGGTGCACTCTTTTTTGCGCAGGTGCTCTATCCAGCGCAGGGAGAGCACGCAGGGAGACAGATGAATCCAGCAGGCAGTCGGTACACACCGGAGATTGCTTATCGATCCAGATCACAGCATTCAGGCCGGCCCTGGAGAAGGCTGGGAATTTTCTAAGGGAGTTAATAACCTGGCAGCTCAGCTGTCTTGTCTAATTCACTGAAGGCAGAGTCCTAATCAGGACTGGATTCCTTTTTCTGTCTGAGGAGGGGGCCTTCCTCCTTCCCTCCCACTTCTTTCTCTCTCTTTCCTTGCTCCATCTCTCCCTCCCTCCCTCCCTCCCACCTTTCCAAAGCCCAGGACCCCCTCTCCCTCTTCCACCCCATCGCAGAGCTCTGAAAGTGATTGTAATGACAGCCTATAGAAAGAGGCTAATCAAATTGTTTATTATCAGTCTGAATCAATATGTATGGATTGTTAAAGCATCAAAGTCATTCCATAGAAAAGTAATGGGCAGGGCACACACGCAGCTGCTCAGCCAGGGTCCCGGGCACCAATAACGCTCCTACGTTTTAAGTGACTTTCAGTTTTACTTAAGTCGTGATGACCCATGGGGGTCAGCTGACAGGAGAAGGTAACGCCGGTGACCGGCGGGATTGGATTAACCCCCAAACTCCAGTCCCCCGGCCTTGCAATACATTTCTGTCACAGCCGAATAGCGAGCGAGCCATCAATCAAATTACCAGGTGCGGCAACGCTGGATGAGGAGGAAGTGGAATCACAACAATATTGAGACGCAAAACACAATTGCAGTTTGACTCTTCGGCTGTGGAGAAGACCCGGGTCTGTGTCCAGGCTGGCTTTGGCTATGAAGGATAACTTTCCTGCAACCAATTCCTGCCCCTCTCAATACGCCAGTCTATTCAACCTTTATTCAGGAGCATCATCCATGCTTTCGTTAGGACTCAAATTGCAACCAACTTCAGGAGGTGAAACAGACTTATCAAAGAACATGCCAGACATCGTTGCTCATATGCTATCAAACTAAAAACGTTCATCTGAGAAATACTAGAGTGATACAAAGCCAGAGAAGAAATAGTCCATCTTTTGTGTATTAGTGCTCCACTGAGTATGAGCCTATGTGGAATCTCCACACAGTCAGATGTGTCGCTGTATAAGAGCAACCAAGCCAATCCCATGCCAAATGCAAATGAGTTCCTGAGACTTAGAAAGCATCCAAAGCTTTCAAAGCAGTCTGTACAGTATGTCAACCAACATGAGGTGTGGAAGAAATGCTTCCAATGTACTACACCAGGGCTGTTCAACTGGAGGTCCACCATAGATATACTTTTGGCTTGGGCCTTGGACTAGTGATAATAAAAAAGAGTATTCAGATCCATCAGCTGTTGAGCCTATGTCCAGGTCTGCATGTGCACAATATCAGTAATATCTCCCATTACTATCACTTATTCTTATTTCCTGACATCAACTTAATTTCTACATTTGTACAATGTATATTATTGGCACGTTGCTTTATAATTAGTACATGGAAAATGTTTGACCCTTATGCACCATTTTAAAAAGAGAATCAGGCCCCGTGAAGAAATAGTTGAATTTCTGTCAAAAAACAGATCAAAAACAACTGCATCATTACCATTCATTATATATACGGTTAGAGTCAATTAAGGTCAAGTTTCAAATGACAGAAATCTTTGTCACAGAATTTATACGAAAATGCATTCAAAAGACCAAGGCCAAACCAAGTCACTGCCTTTCAGCTGAGCTCAGAGACTAGAGTCAACAAAAGCAGCCATTCTGTTTTTCTAAAAGCAGCCATGACTTGGATATCTAAATTATGCAAAACATATTTTGACCTTGGTGGGGTTTTCCCGGTTAAATAAAAAAATCTGAATTCTGACAGTGGCTAACAGATCTTAATTTGTTTAAATTGTGACGGTTGTCATTCATAAAACATTTTAATATTTAAAATGTTTCACTCAACAAACAATAAGGCCCTCACTTTAGCACAACGGATCCTTGGGTCCGGTTCCCTACCCACAATGCACCATTTAACACTGGCCTTTCAGGAAGCCTACTTTGTGTACCTTCCCGAGCATGTGCAGGTGAGGGTGACACGGCCATGCGTTGTTCCCACCCACTCACTGCTGTTAACCTCCATTCATAATTCAGAGACGGAGGTGATGGAAGTTTGGACCGTCCTGGACGATGAATCATTGATGCGCTTCTCGTGACACACAAGCGCGCCGCAGACTCCTCCTTTTCCCCCCATATTGAGGATATCCAATTAAACTGATGGGGAACCGGCTGCAACCGGACACCCCGGCCAAATGTTTCGATATCGGTCTTATACCGGCAATTACGTGCTCTCCGGCAGCCGCGGCACTGCATTATTGATGGGCCCGAACACTTGATTAGAACCCTTTACACAGCGTCAGAGGAGGACGACAAAATCCTTTGTCTTTAAAACAGCAATTAAATCATGTCAAAACACACCCGCTAGGACGCCCTTCCTAACACTCGGAGCCAAAAAAAAAAAAAAAAAAAAAAAAAGGTAGGAAACGACTGGATTGGATACTGAACGAGCGTTGAAACCGAGGTAACGCCTAACGACGTGCGTGCGCGACGGCTTTTGAACGCACAGGAAGCGAAGTTTGCGAAGCACCTGCGGCCGGCCACTGTGAGAGGATTGTTCTTTGGGTCCTGGGAAACGTGCAGGGAAATGGGCCTGTAGTTCCGGACAAACACGTGCGCCAAGACGCAAACGGCAAAAATGAACCGCAGCAAATTTACCGAAATGTACATGGGATGAGATGACGAACGTTCGACATTAGCGCAGTCTCCTTCCCCAGGAAGCGCGCTCTCCACATCAAAAGCGGCGTGTGGCCGCCTGCTTCGCGAGGGGCCGGCCTGCTCAGCTGGCACGAGCCGAGCGCCAATCAAGCCTGCCCACAGCGTGCAGCCGGTGCGTTACTTCATATCGCTGGCGCTGGTAACGAGAACCGTCTGTTTGTCATATTTAATGTGCGTGTGTGTGCGTGTGTGTGTACGTATGTGTGAGTGAACGTGTTTCCCAAAGAGGAAAGGTAATAGTGAATGGATCCCCCCGTGGACCTCCTGAAATGCAGCAAACTCAATTAATACACGCTAGCCCGGCTGATACCGCCGCGGCTAAAAGTAGATCTTTTTTAAGACGCGCTTAATCCAGGGGAAGGACCAGGGGGCCCGCTCCTCGCTCTCCGCGCGCATCCTAATCAAAGGCATCCAGGAGGTCTCTGGTGGACTCATTAAGACGACCATTCAGCCGAGCGGGTCCTCTCCTGGGCCCTCCCCTCCAGCCCCCCCCCCCCCCCCCCCCCCCCCCCCCCCCCCCCCCCCCCGCAGTCACCTGACCTGAACGAGCCGTCCCGGGCTGCCGCTATTATAATGCTCATTAAGCCCGCTGATGGACACCACTTCACACACTCTTTTCCGCCGCCGCGCGATTAATCATACCCTTTTATTGGGGGGGGGGCGGGGGGGGGCGCACCCCCGTCCTACCTGTTCTGACATAGGATGGGTGCAGCTCCCCTCCGTCTCCATTCAAACGAGACCACCACGGACAGGCCGGGCCAGGAGATCGTCGCGCCTCCTGTGTTTTTTTTTTGTAAGCGATGTTCAGCACATTCTTTCCAGAAGAATTGATTTAAGTTCGTACTCTGACTTCACGAAAAAAAAAAAAAAAAAAAAAATTATGAAGCACTTTAAATTTGATGGTCCGGGCTATTCCTTAAACGGTACCTTGGGTGGGTTTTTTGAGGGTGTACAACCTAGGGAAAATAACTGTTCAGTTTGTTTTCTTGAACCTTCCAAAAACAATTCAATCAAAAATAAATTGAAGCTCCCAATAGATTTACATGTTAAGAGGACATCTGTAAAATGAAACTTTTTTCTTTCTTATATAAAACAACACAAGGTGTTCTTTTGAGTGTAGAGTAAAAAACAATGACCACAACGGGAAGGTATCATTCATAAACTGGAGAGAAAACTTCTGTATGAAGGGGTAGCTACCTACCGACCAGCTTGCTGAAGCGATCAGCGCAGGGAAGGGAATTTTGAAAGTACTGAAGCACCATTCAGTGTCCAGGACCGTAGTAAATAACCAGAGCATGACAGGCCAAATTGAATCACAGCCTGACATGAAATGAAAGTGTGTACATCGCGCATAACCTTTCTTTTACCCAACTGGGGAAAAAAAACGCCAGTGTTATCATCTTGAAACCCCCCCCCGGCCCCCCCCCCCCCCCCCAACAAAACCAACCGCCTCTCTTCAGGGGCAGCTCTAAATCTCACAGGGCAAGGGACATTTAATCGAAAGCAGTTCATGTTACGTTGCGAGCTCTGAAAGCAAGGCTGGGGTGTTTTACTCCTCCAGACCACACGCCTTAAATACAAAGACACAGCGCGGGGGGGGGGGGTGTGTGTGGGGGGGGGGGGCACGGGGGGGGGCCGGGGGGGCGGGGGGGGGGTCTGCATTGTTCTTGATGTGCCAGGAAGAAGAAGAAGAAGAAGAAGAAAAGAAAAAAAAAAAGGTGAAAAATATCGCTCTTCTTTCACCTGCTCCCAATGCATTACCGGAGGGGGGTGTGGTGCGAATTATAGCCGGTGTCTATTAGATCCTTTCAGGGTTAATATTGATGCAGATATTATTTCAATCCGCCGTGTCATTTATTTGAAATATTGTGTTCGGGAGTACCTACAGCAGTGAATCAAATCAATTGATAGAGCAGTTAGCCCGGGAGTCGGGGCTGCCTTCCCCGCCGCCCGGTGAGCATGAAATATTATGGAGATCGTTCTTTAAAGTGATCTCTTTATCATCATTTGTCTGCAGCCGGGGCGATCCTATCCCGGCTCCGCTTTCCTCTGGGGCACCAGCTGTCATAACTCAATCAAGCGGATAATGCAGCCCGCGCGTGGCATCCCACACCCCCCACACCCCGTACCCCCCCCCCCCCTCCCCTCCACAACAACCCCCCCACACCCCCACCCCGTGCGCGCTCCGTCGCTGCACTTGTCAGGAAGCATCCGGAGAAGCGGTCATCATCCTCGCTGACAGCTTCCTTCTCCTGGAGGGGGAGGGTGGAGGGGGGGGGGGGGGGGGGCGGTGTCAGGCCCCATGTGTGTATGATTTGTGTTTCTTTTCTTATTGTTTGAAGTGCAATTAGGGCCCCGGCGATTGGGCCGAAGATGGATCCCCCCCCCCAACGCCAACCCCCCCCCCCCTCGGCCCCGCGGCTCCCTGCGATGATGACGTTGATCTGAAGGGGCTCAGACGCTGGCGATGAAGAGTGAGGGTATGACAGGTGCTCATCAATCCTGTTTACCTGAAACCACCCCCCAACCCCCCCCCCCGTCCAAACATACCTCACTGTCTCCAGTAAGGAGTCAAGTCTGTAAAACAAAGTCCGTAGGCACTACTGAGAGAACCTCAGAAAACTTGATTATTGGTACAGTATGTACTTATTTAATATTGATACTAAATTTACATTACATTACATTTATTTAGCAGATGATTTTATCCAAAGTGATGTACAAAAATACATATCATGGCCATATAAATATAATTTAACTATTAGCTGCTCATCATCATTCAAGCGCACGAATCAAAATTTAAATATCTTTCAAGGTCTCCTAAAATGATGTTGTCACAAAGCACGGAATACAGAACATTTCACTTTCCAGGAAGGTAGCTCTGGTGGTTGAGAGAGAGAGGGAGAGAGAGAGAGAGAGAGAGAGAGAGAGAGAGACTGCAGCCCAGGGGAAAGACCTGCATTATTAAAAGCAGGAGCGCTGGTATCTGTCTCCAGTGTCCCGGTTACCTCCTTTAACCCTTCTGACATTACATCACTCCGGCGCGGCTTGGAGGCAAGGGCACCAGAACCTCAAAGGTCTTCCCGTTGTCCCCTGAAGGACACTTTTTTCCCCCCACCAGTCTTTCATTACCCAAAGATGGATCTTGACTTCCCATAATGCCGAGCGTGGGACCACCACTGTCCTGCATGATGCAAACATGAAGGGGGGGGGGGGGGGGGCGTATCTACGGCAGAGGACAGACCAGAGTGTCATGAAGGAGGAGGAGTGTCATGAAGACACTGAGCGGGGATCGATGAAAAGCACCTGTGGACGGACAGAAAGTCACACGGAAGCACGTCCAGAAACAACAAGTGAACTACAGTACTTTCCCGCAGGTCTGCATGCGTGAGTGAGTGAGAGGGTGAGAGTGAGATAGAGAGAGTGAGAGCGAACGAGGAGAGAGTGAGAGAGAGAGAGAGAGTGAGAGCGAACGAGGAGAGAGAGAGTGAGAGAGAGAGAGAGAGAGAGAAGCTTTTTGAGTGAGAGAAGATTTTTGGAAGCACCTAAAACAAAGTGACCCCCACTCACATCAATACAAAGCCCTACAATACCAAGAGTTGAGCAAAGCAAACAATCCCCTCACTCAGCTGGTCCTGAGCCTTAGTTCCCCACATACACTAACACACACTAACACCTCACCTGCTCAGGATCAGAACAAAACTACAAACATAATTAGAATAAACCAAATTGCAACACAGCTGAAACAGAATTATATAACCTACTGGGAAACTAAAACAAAATTGCAAAGTAAAATGAAATGTTATTTGGCCCTAAAAAGACAGTATGCTGTAGCGAACTACCTGACCACAGTTACTGACAAAAAACTGAGAACCACCTTGACGAGGTACAGACTCAGCGAGCACCACTTAGCCATAGAAACTGGCAGGCACAGACAATCATGGTTGCCAGAAGAAAATAGATTGTGCCAACAATGCAAAGGCAACCAAATTGAAACTGAAAAACACTTCCTAATGGAATGCACAAAATTTGACCAAATTCGCCAAAAATTCTACCAAAAAATAATCCAGAAATGTCCCCAATTCAATGATATACCCAATGACGATAGATTACCCTACCTATTAGGAGAAGAAAAAGGCTGCTGCATATTAGCAGCACAATTTGTGTTCTCTTGCCATACTCTGAGGGACAATGTGTGACCACCTCATGCACACATTTACACACAGCATACACATGTACAAGCAGACACATAATATTCACTCATGCACATAACACACAGATAGTCAGACACACACACACCTAACATCACTTACTGATATTTTTGTATATATTTTTTTAAATTTTTTTTTTTTTTTTTTTAATTTATTTTATTTTATTATTATTATTTTTTTTTATATAACGGATTAATTGTATATAGTTGTATGTTATAACCACTGCTTTGGCAACACAAGTGCCTATATTTGTCATGCCAATAAAGCACTTTGAAATTGAAATTGAATTGAGAGAGAGAGAGAGAGAGCGAACGAGGAGTGAGGGAGAGAGAGAGAGAGAGAGAGCAAACGAGGAGAGAGAGAGAGTGAGAGAGAGAGAGAGCGAACGAGGAGTGAGGGAGAGGGAGAGGGAGAGAGTGAGAGAAAGAGAGAGAGACAGAGAGGGAGAGAGAGTGAGAGCGAATGAGGAGTGAGGGAGAGAGAGAGAGAGAGAGAGAGTGAGAGAGAGAGAGAGAGAGAGAGAGAGCGAACTAGGAGTGAGGAGTGAGGGAGAGAGAGTGAGAGAGAGAGAGACAGAGGGAGAGCGAGAGAGTGAGAGCGAATGAGGAGTGAGGGAGCGAGAGAGAGAGAGAGAGATGCACTATACGTTCGCGGTGATGCATATGGGTGTCAGAGGGCCAGACTGGGCCCTGCCTGCAGCACACTGATATTACTGCGGTTCATCACGGGGAGCAGTGTGTTGGGTGGTAATTATCTTACCCCCACGGGCAGAGGACAGCCAGTTAAGGGGTGAACTGTGGCCATGGCGATAATAAACCAGATTTATGACCGAATAAGAAAAGGCAGAATTCCCATTAATTGTGTTCTGTAACAGAGGGCAGAATGGAATTATTGTTTTCCTTAAAAAGAAGAGATATGCACTGCAGGTTTCAGACAGAAATATTACCTACTGGACAATGTGTAAAAAAAAAAAAAAAGAAGAAGAAGAAAGAAAAGGGGAAAAAAAATTGTTCAAAGAGCCATCTGGGCATTTTTCTGAAAAGTGATCTTGATACCTCAGGACCAGTCAGTCGCCTGTCCAGTGGAGAAAAAAATAATAAAAATCTAGCAGTGACACAAATACAGGGAGAAACAATAAGAACAGAGGGCAGCCATTTGTCACTGTGAGCTGATAAAATTCATAGGCGGATGTCCTATGGATTCAAGCAATGGCCGATAAATAAATCAATTCAATATATAACTTCAAGAGCGATGGAAGATTGTGTTAACATTGGTTGTGACAGGTCTTGTCGGCTGGTAGGCCAGAGGCATGCTGCTTGGGCTTCGTGAGTGATGAAGGCCACAGGCTCACCATTTTGATGCGGACCATGAGACTGGGCAGTCATGCGTCCCAACATTATCGTTACTACGGCTACGTCCTCTCCCTAATTAGAGGCGGCAACGTTGTTGGCGGATTGTCTGAAATTAATATGAATAACAAACTCACCAATCAGTAATTTAACACCCCCTAATATTTTGATCAGTGCTTCTGGAGACAATGTGGAATATTGGTCTGGTTAGGGAACAAACTGGTTTGTTAGGGGAGGGGGTTTTGACCAGAGGGTTATATGATTTTGTGCCATGGAGCACTGCAGCTATTCCCTTGAATGAAATGCAGGTTGCTCGAGATTAGGGTTTCTACTAAGCAAATAAACAAGAGCTGTTACATGCAGGTGCTTAAACTAACCCCCTCCATGTGATCTGTGCTTTTCTCTCTACCTATGCTTCACCTTAACGAGCTTCTGATTGCCTAATTGTCTTCACCTGCTGATGGGCCTACACAAAGCCTGCTGCAGCTGAAGAATGGGAGAGGCTTTTCTGGGGGGGGGGGACAGTTCTGTGGCTGGACCCTGCCCAATGTTACTAACTTGTGGCTTTGTTTGGTGGTTTCCTGTTTGTCTTTATGAATGGTGTGTGGATGTAATGGTAATGATCTTTTCTTTTATGTTTTTGGTTCTAGATCAGATTGGAAAACCTGTGGAAGACTCACCATTTCTTGTTTTCATCGGGAGAAAGATTGTGGAAGACTGTTTGTTGCAGACTAGGGTAGGTAGTCTTCTTTAGGCCCTGCTTTAGCCTGACCTGTCCTGTCCAACACCTATGAGTGTGTCTATATACATATTTTGTGATTTTTTTGGTTTAGTTTGTGTGTTTTTATGTTGGGTGGAATTTCATTCGCTCTTTGTTTTACTTTGGGCACAAGGGACTTAATGTTGCGCTCAAATTCTTGTTGTGCTTGTCACTGTATTGTGGGGGGGGATTCAGGATGTAACAGTGTGCAAGCACATTCATGGAGAAAATAGCCCCATTGCCTGGCAAAGATTTAAATGTGCACGGTCTGCTCGAACACACACCATTAACACCAGAGCGTGCGGGAATAAACGTGACACACAAGTACGTGACTCATGTTTGGTGGTTCACTGTTTCCCAGCTGGACTCCATACTTCCCAGTATTCTGATTGGACAGGTAAACTGCAAAAAAAGCATATTACTTTTCCATTTGCAATTACCAATTTTCCACAGATTCAGCAGAAATGTTTTATTGTACATATTTGCTTCGCCGACTGTAGAGGAACATGTGTTCCCTGCGTTTCGTTTATGGGATTCTGAATTCCTGTTGCTGTTGTTATTGTTTTGGAATGTTCCACAAACACTTCTAAAAAGGCTCCAATGTTTAGGGTTTATAATTTCACCACATTCTCCCTGGCCTTCTTTTTACCAGCACAGATAGCCAGTATATGGCCTTCAGTACGCAATGGTGGATATCCTTGGTGCCACATAATTCCCCCAGTCACAGGAAGTAGTCTCACCACACTTCCTGCCCTTGGGCGTCCCTGTTCCAGGCGAAATCTTACCAGAAGCACGCATTAGTGAGTGACGTGTTCTTCTGGAGTGACTGAAAAACCATTTTCCCTCATCCCACAAGCACTGCAAATTACACAGTGGGCTAGCACCGAAAAACCCAGATAAAACAACTGTGTTTCCTTTTTTTCTCCCCTACAACCCAATTTTAAGTGGAAAACAAACTTGCAAGCCTTACCCACACAAACATTCGCTCGTCCGCCGCCATTGGCTGCTTCCGCGCTTTCCCCTCCCGATTCCATCTTTGTCTTCTCATTCATTAGAACTCCACCTTGCCTCTGCTGCAAAGCAATGGTTTTAGAGTGCACCCTCTCTCACACACACGCAACCACAGTATGCTGCTGTTTTGTTAACGCTGGGCTCAAATGGTTCACTCTGGCCAAATGCATAGTCTGTGTTCCAAGCCAAACCAAGCCACACAACCAAATCTCCTCCAGTCTGCTCCCACAAAAGCTATATTTAGGCCCGTTTGGTTGGTGTAATAGATTTTATAAATTCCTCGTCTCCAGTTTGCATAATGCACCTCAGTATGCAGGAGGAAAGTCCCCAGTTGTTTCAGTCCAACCCTATCTGTTGATCTTTGGTTGATGGGAGGTGGAGTTTCAGCGCTGGTTCACTGTACACCAGCACAAGTGTTCAATAAAGTTTACTGCGTCAGTCCTGGGGGCTACCCTCCCCCTAGGCCCCTATTTAAAAACATTGCTCTTCAGTCTTTCATCTTGAGAGAAAGAGAGAAGGAGGGTGAAGGAGGGAGAGGGAGAGACAGAGAGACCGAAGTACTTACAGATTATCCATCTATTTAATGTTTAAACAAACTACACTACCCTTTGGCAATATTACAAATATATTTCCCGCCGATAAACCATTTGATATCTGAATTTGAATTTGCAAGAAATGCATTTCATGACAAAATATAAGAATTGTTGAAGAAAGGCAAAATATACACACACACACACACTTTAAACCTCAAAACCCTGGGTCTCAAATCTAAACTACTACTTTCATGATAATTACCTGTCTTTCTATTACCTGTACTTTTTTTTCTTCTCAGTTTTTTTCTGTTTCAATATTTTATTACTTTTTATGAAATATATTTTGGTTATTTGTTGTCATACCAATAGTGGGTTATCTGCAGTAACTTTTAAGCTAAGGTGAAATATGCAGAAGGCTAAAGTGCAGTTTCTGTGAAGTGGATTATTTTTCACTTTGTAAAATCTACATTACTGCAGCTACACCTACATGTTATAATGCAAACTTAATCTATTCCTCCACTATTGCATCAGTGCATCCAATATGCAGTCTGAATTAGGTCATAAAATATACATACACCAATCCATTTACAAAAACACACCACGATAAAATACACAAGTACAATCAAATTTACATTTTGTAAACATTCAGCAAAAAATACAAACCGAGAAGATATTGGGCCAATTAGGATTAGGAGCACGGGTTTATGCTTATTTAGGCATCAACTATCAGACCCATTAAGCATGAAACCCATAATATTAGTATAATCATTAAAATGCCATAATCAGCCTCGCCATTATAATAATATGCTTTTTGTAGTTTTGACTTGGGAACCAGCAGTTTACTAAATCAGCATCAACAAGAGCCACATGAAAAGCAACAGTGGCCATCCCCTACACCCACCACACACACACACACGCACGCACGCACACACGCAAACAAACACACGCACACACACGCAAACAAACGCACGCGCGCACACACACACACACACGCAAACAAACGCACGCACGCACGCACACACACACACACATACAAGCGGCAGCCTTGTTTCAGTAGCAGCCAAAAGCACCAGTGTGCGTGTGTCCCAGCTGTGTCCTAAGTGTCATGCCATCTAAACGCAGCGCGCTGCTCGCTGCGCGCTGCTGGAATGCTGGGATTGGCTCCTTGTTATCGGCCTCTCTGATAGTGGCGTGGAAACAGTGAGGCTCTCGCAGGCGGAAAGGTTTCTGGGCGCTATCGCAGGAAGGACCTGTATCTCCTCACCGCGGCTCCCCTCC
Organism: Anguilla anguilla; assembly: GCF_013347855.1. Classification (NCBI taxonomy): domain Eukaryota; kingdom Metazoa; phylum Chordata; class Actinopteri; order Anguilliformes; family Anguillidae; genus Anguilla; species Anguilla anguilla. Next base: position 31,893,838 of record NC_049216.1, on the reverse strand, counting down.
CGGGACCAACCGTAACCTCTCAGAGGTCCTTCCGCGGGACCCCGCTCGGCGCGGCGCGAATAATGAGTTTTGTCAGCGGTGTAACCAAAGACAACAGCCAGTAAGGAGCTGCCGGGGCGGTCGTTTTTTTTGGGGGGGGGGGGGGGGGGTCAGGGGCAGGGGGAGGCCTGGGTCCCAGGCAAACGTTGCCTCTTCCACTCAGGAGAGCGCTGCGGTCTCGGGGACTTATCCCAGGTGTAGCTCAGCTCATTCATTCATGCAGCCATTCACTCTTCAATCAAAAGGCTATTGTTACAAGAACCGTGTGTGGGTTCCCTGCGGAGTTCAGCGTCAGGACTACCGCTCCTCAGAAATTAAACGTAACGTTTGTCTTACTGAAGTCTTGAATCTGATATGGCTCTTTAGAGGAGCTGTGGAAAAAAAATGCAAAAAGCGTACACCCTAATAAAGAAAGTACAAACAAAATCTTAGTGTTTTTGTAAAGTCATCTTCTCAAAAGTAAACAATATCTGTATATTTTAGATATTGTTTTATTTTATTTGGACCTTGGACCTCTTTAATTGTAGCATAGTTTAGTTTCCTGAGAAATGCCCCCCCCCCCACCCCCACAACATGCACATGCGTGCACACACACACACACATGCCCACACACACACACACACACACACACACACTCTTGGTTGTCCATCGAATCCGATGATGACGTCCACTTCTGTCTTTTATTGATTAATTCTTTGATGGCTGAATAGTCCTATTACACACACACACACACACGCACACACTCGCACATATCAAACAATGCTTCTTGCTGGTGCTAAATAGCATAATTTACATCGTCCTATACATTGTGGGCACATTACCCAGTTGCGCTGCTAGACACCTGACAGGAGTGTCCAGATGTGATGGTCATAAAAAGGCCGTGATTCCTCAGCTCTCCGGCACTGTAATCCACTGAACCCCAGTTCTGTGCCAACGGCCACCTGTTGCTCTTCTCTGAGCTGAAGAGAGGTCCCTTCGTGTGGAGACTGGCTGTCAACAATTTTCATTAAAGTAAAACTATCACAATTTAAAATAAAACAGTATATGGCTTCACTGTGTACGTCATTCCACTTCATACTTCCACAGAGACATGTAGAGAAGTCACTAATTTCTAGTAATATTACCCCCCAGTTGCTAATTTAATCATTCTATGCTTAGAAGGTGGATCAGACATGCATTACTGTGCACAGCTGTACATACAACACAATTGAAAAATATTTATGTCACGGTCAATTGAAATGTGATGTACATATAACATTTGTACTCACCATTACCTAATTACCATTAGCTAATACCTGGGGAAAACACCACATTTAAGGTAAAGAATCTTATTTTAGAGGAGTTGCTTAATTTCCTCTATTTTTATATTTTGTAGTAAAATGCATTTCTCTCTCATTCAAATTCAGATTCAAAATGGTGTATTGGCAGGAAATATATTAGTAATAACACCAACGGGTTTAAACATTAAATAGCTGAATAATCTGTGAATACTTCTGTCTCTTTCTCTCTCCTCTCTCTCTCTCTCTCTCATTTTCACGATCTGAATTCTAACAGTTCAAGATCCTTCCTCCAATTACTTAAAATACCGTCCCACTTTGATCAAATTTAATTAAAGGCGAGCAATTAGGGGGTTAAAATTAGCGGCGTTTACACGGTGCCCATTTACTTGATTAAAGTCACATGATCAGAGTGAGGTAAGCTAAAACCAATACTTTTGAGAGAGAAGGGGACCGGGTTCGATATGACGCGTTAGGTAAGCTATCCAGTGGAACCGAACAATTCGGAAAAAAAGCCACAAGTAAATAAATAAAGAGAGTGGCCCCGTGTCACATCCTCCCGGTCCTGCTCCACCGAGTATCGTGTACAGCTTAGCAATCAATGTCAGGTACTCCGATGCTAGTCTCGGGCCGGGGATACAGCCTTTCTTTGTTCCGGGACCCGAGAAACAGAGCTGGGCTCAAAAGGCAGAATTTCTCCCAAATTGTAACTAAAGATTGAATGGTGAATATTTTAAACGTGGCCTGTCGGATAGCGAGGAATTCGATGTAGGTCAAGCCCGACTTCGGGAGGTTGCTTTTAGGCATGATGGCCGCCGCTCAGGCCAACACTTAAGAACCCGATATGCACAACCCCGAAAGAAAGCCGATATCCCTATTACTGCAATTCAATTTGCGCGTGAGTGTGTGTGTGTGCGTGTGCGTGTGTGTGCGTGTGTGTGTGTGCGTGTGTGTGTGTGTGTGCCTATGTGAAAATCATTTCTAATAAAGGTGGAGCTTGTTTATCAATACATATTAACACAAAATGAATTTGATATTGCTTGCTTTGTCAGGTTCGTTCACCTAAAATAAGTTGCCAGGGATGATCGCTGTTGCTGAGCTTTGAAGTTGGAAAAATAATGGCCCTGGCTGGAATAGCTGTGCCAGGCTGTGATGCCATTCTTTGTGTGTCTGTGCACAGGCAGGCCTGCGCAAGCCCTGAGCGTAGGCAGATACCGCAGCGGTCAGCGTTTGTGCTGCAGAAATAGCCGGCCTGTCACCTGGCCTGGCTCAGATCATTTTCATCAGACGCCGTTAAGTCCCTGGACATTCGCACAATCACTAACATTTAGCGTAGCCACTTCTTCTAACAAATAATTAGCTCAGATTGACCCATGTTCCCCTGCTTTCTTCCATTCTATTTTCCTTTTTTCGAGCCCCCCCCCCAACCCCCCCCCCCCCCACCCCGATATGAATAATGAGGCAGGAGGTGAACAGCAGGTCACAGACATCTCCCTATCTCCCCAGTTATTTATTCAGCGAAATGAGAAATTGATCACATTATTGCGTTAAGAAGAACCTGATTCATTATAATCAGCTGGGTATTGGCAGTTTGAGCTGGAGGCTGCACTGCGTCATTAGGTATGCTTCAGCAGGCATAGGTCACCACAGCTCGGGCCATTTTACAACTTCAGCGTGACCCCTCTGACCCCTTGATGACCACTTCACAAAATGGAGGGGTGGACATAGACAAAAGGAGAGCAATAAAAAGAGGAGGCGCCTTGCTGTAGGATGCGGCCAGTACATCGAGACCGATGCGATCGCCTGACAAATTTGATTTTACCTTAATGGGGTTAAAAATTTTCTTCGCCTTCCTCCTTCCCTTTCAAACATATTTATTTAAAGATCATTGAAATCATATTAATATTGATACCATATTAAATTTGAACTTGTTTATAAATGTTTGCATGGTGATGTCAGTGGGGGGGGGGGGGGGGGAGAACTTCTCTATGAACTTACGATTCTGTCACTACTGCACAGATGGTCAGCTATTGATTGAGACATTTATGATGAAAGACAGTCTGTTCTGTTTGACACTCCTTAGTTGCTGTTAATCTCCTTGTGCAGGCAGTGAGTAAGAGAGTGGTCATATGCGCACATTCCCTTCGATTGTTTTGTATTTGAACTCAGTGCCATATGAGAACAACTGCGGATTGCTTCAGCTTCGAGTATGTAGAGCACACTGCAAAAAAAAAGTCTGTTTAAACAAAGGTTCTAGTTTCGTGATGAGGCTTCAAATCTTATTTTTCTCTTAAGTAAAAAATATTAGCTTGCTTGAAGTTGCTGTTTGCTTTACAAGTGAAATTTTCCTGCGCCATTTGGCAAATCTTGAAATAAGTCAAGTCTTACCTCATTGAAAATATTTTTTGTCTCATTTGGCAAAACAATTTTTTGAATTCTAAATATAAAATCAAAATACATGTTGAGACTGAATGACTCCTTATTGTCTGCATCATCAGTGAGAATAGGAGCTCTGTGTTTGTTTGTATTGTGTGAGATGGACTAGATTCAAGGTGGACAGATTTCTGGTCCAAATGCCCAGAACTGTCATTATTTTATCTCAGACTACCAAGATGTGATGCTCAAAAAGAAAAAAACAAATACATCTGACTGTCTGTGATTAATAACCATTTCTGTAAGACAAACTTGGTTATCCCATGATTAATGAAATAGGAGCATGAAACACTGATTGGTATTATGGTCAATTTGTTATCAGTCGGCTTTATACTTTGTAGATTCACAACATCAACAGCACCCCCTATGCCATCCCACTCCACCCTCCACAAGTTTACAACTTGAAGAACTGCCCATTTATCAAGACAAATGAGAAGTATATTTAGTATCATTCAGGAGAGACATATTACTTCTAACCACACAGTCCCAATGGATCCTCTCATTAGTCTGTGTAAAAAGAAAATTAATACTCTGGAAAAGAAGGATTGATTTCCTAAGTTAGTTCAAGGTTATTCCTTTTGAGTTGTAGAAAAAGAAAAAAAATTTAATTAGCTACCAGTAATTATCTTTAGGCAGGCATTGGACTTTGTGATTCTCGTTGATTAAGTTTTAAGTTGTGCCATATTATGTGTATAACGCAGGGTTTACCATAATAAGGTCAAACTCCTCTTCTATCCCATCAAATCAAATGTTTGTCTTTTTTTTCCCCCGCAAAACAAATGCGAAATCAGACTGTTGACTTCACCCAGCAAGTATATAAGTTTTTTCCGGACACTGAATTTCAAATTGTGTGGAAAATATGTTTCGCCACTGGGGGGCCTGTACAGACAGGCATTGTGACTGAGAGTTACACACATAACATATTTCATACTTCCTAATAATTGCTTAAATAATGCAAGTGCAGTTTGGAGTTTTGAACTATCGGTCCCCAGAAACACTATCGCACAGCCCTATTAAAAAAAAATATTAGAAAAATCAAGTTGACCATGGATGACATTTAACTATGATGTTATTGATCCGTAACTTTTACCAACAGTTACTTTCAGCATCACATTGATAGTTATGTATTTTCTGCCTTACTCATGTAGAGCAAGGAGAATGGAGAGGCTTGTTTAACATCTCTCAAAGCTGAAGGGTAAGCTCATTGCAGAGCACAACTTGTGACTAAAAGGAGTAGTGGTATATAAAGAGGCTGTTTAAGAGCAGCAGTGAAACTGTAAAATAATGCTTCAGACCAACAGCACAATACCTGGATTCAAAGTAGTCTTCCACATTTTTAAATTTTTTTCCTTATTAGTGCTACCAGTACCATTGTTAGTATTGGCCAACAAATCAGTTATCTTTGTTTTGTTGGCACCTAGGTTTAAAAACGTCTCTCACGCGCGTACACACACTCTCACTCGCGCACACACACACACACACACACTCTCTCTCTCTCTCGCGCTCACACATGTACACACACACACACTCTCTCTCTCTCACACTAGTCAACAATGCCAACAGTGTTCCTGTAAGTCTGTTTACAGTGAAAAACATCTGCATTTAAATTATTCCATTTCCCCAGGCTTGAATAAAGTCATTCTCCACACAACAACAACAACAACAACAACAACAACAGGAAGAAAGTCATTTTTACAATAGCTGCACTTAAATATTCCAAGTATTCAGGCCCCAATATGTAGATAAATTAGTTTAGCGTTAGTGCAAAACACTAATCTGCACAAGGAGATCTTTAGATTCTAGAAAGTAAAACAAAAAAAACAAGGACACAACTTATCTATTGAAGTGCTAGTCTGTGAAATGTGTACATCAGCCCAGTGAGTAATGTGGGAATTTAGGGGAAGTGTTCTCTGTAGCACATGCTTTAGGTTTAATCACCGCTGGTGCAGTATACCAGGCCGGATCAGAGAGAGAAAGCAAACCAGCAGAACTCACACAGCCCCGTGGTCTGTGCCAGCAAGGCCACCCACTCTTCACAGACCTGATAATATTCAGCCTCCTAATGCATGACATCATGTCTGCCCCTCTCCCACAGTGGACATGGTACCCATCCCCCGCTGCAGCATTAAACTTGGGTATTCTCTTTTTTTTTTGTTTTTGTTTTTTTTTGCGGCGGCTAGCGTTAGCATTTTCCAATGAAGTGCTTTAGCTTGGCCACAGAGCACATGCATTGTGTGCAGAACTTCCTGTTTGATAGAGACTTTTAATCAGAGCCCTCCTGAGGATCAGCCTGTCTTTCCATATTCTTTTTTCCTCTGTTTTTTTTTTTCCGAATTCAAAATGAACATGACATTTCTTTTGACTGCCAATGTTCGTTAAAAAAAAAACAAAACATAAATGATGCAACCAAATATAAGTTGTTGTGTTGTGCAGGTACTGGACACGTGATACAGAGGGCAGAACAGTTTAAGTGCCATGTTCTATGAATGTGAAAGCATACTTTTTTTTTATGTGTGGAGGTGTTTTCAAACCCCACCCCCAACCCCCCCTCTGGATTAGACACATGCAAACGTGTTAACCGGTCAATCATTATCCAGCAACCGACACAGCTTAGCCCAGGGCTATTTAAAGTACATATGGGTCACAGTGCTTGCTCTGTCAAGCGGACTCTAGGCCTCTGGATATTAAAACAGTACAAAAGGGAAAGGGAAATGCAGGCATTCACACCACTGCTGTGAAGGTCTCTGAAAATGCTGCACTGCTGAGCAACTGTTAAAATATTTTCTGATTGGCTAATTGTGATCTCTGCATTTTACGAACAGCGTTTTGATTGGAGGTGAGAGAAACATTGATCAATCAAACCAGCCTGTACAAAGGGCACTCTTAGAAGATTTTTTTCTTGTGTTATTGTAAACTATTGCAATTAGTGGTTCTTTTAACAGGTCTGTTTTTAAAGGAAACCTGTTTAATAGTTTAGGAAATTAAACACCTGTTGAATTAACATTATTGGTAGCTCCCAGCCTCCTGCTGTCCTAATCAGTCACTGTATAAAATTTTTTTTTAAAAATACGACACAGTTGAATAACTAATTTCAATTCCAAAATAGATAAATATATAAATAAATAAATAAAATCATCTTGCATTATTTAAACGTGTTAAAAGAAATAACAGAAAATGACATGATGAAACCGCAAAAACTTTGTCCTGACGATTGCTTTCGACAGTTGTGCAACTGCAGAGCTAACCTTTTCTAGAATAAAGTCTTTGAAATATTTCCTCTGACATCAAGTGGGGACATGACCTTGTGATCCCCAAACAGAGGCCGGTCCACCGTGTGTGTACACAAATCTCCAGTGGCTGCCCAAACACTGTAAACTGTGTAACCAAAGCTTAGTCTTCATTCATAAGCAGTTTACCTTGTCAATAAATCATTACATCGCTGCCAGGACAAGGGACACAACCACGGGCAATGCTGTTTAAGGCCAGAGCCCCTGCAAAAGAGGGAAGAGAAGGAGCCTGAGTAGATCAGAATCTGTCAGGAAGCTGAGAAAACAAATCGAGAAACAGTATCTTATCTTTGTAAAACTATTTCTTCAGATACTCAATAAAATAATTGGGGGGTGTGGGGGGGGGGGGGGGGCAAACAAAGGGGCTGCAAACTTGTCATTGCTCAAGGTGAGATGCACTCATTTTTGGTGCAATTCTTTCTCTTCCTCGAATCAGTTCTAAAAATGACCCCTGTTGTAATTAAAAACAACCATTATGCGCAAGGGGCAAACCACAGCCAAACAATGAATGCACGACAAACTGCATTATGGGTAGGACATGATGCCATGGAAAAACATGATGACCGCGTGCACGGTTTGCATAGTTGAGCAACACTCAAGCCCATACAGGAAAGGTGATCTAAATCTGGGGGCAGCCAACCAAGGCTTTTAAACACAGTGCCTATCTGTGCACGGCCTACCTGAGTATCCCTCATTATCCCCCCCCCCCCCTTCCTCCCCCTCCCCAGAGAACACACACATCCTCCTGCTTACAAAGAGCATTTAGGGCTGTTCTACAAAAAAAATAAAAATTATAACACAACAACAGTAGCAACAGTACCCTTCCTTAAAATAGTCTTTGGACATTATGACTACATTTAGCTTAAAATTGATTACATTTTCTGTAAATGCACTTGCACGCATCTTAAGTGTATCCACGCTTTTTTCTCTCATGCATGGATATGCTTAAGATGCACAATGTGCATTTACAGAAAATGTAAGCAGTTTCAAGAAAACTTAGTCATAATGTCTAAATATTATTTTAAGGAAGGCTACTGTTAAATGCTGTGTTATTATTATTATTATTATTATTATTATTATTATTAATAATATTAACAGCCCTAGGGGCCCTTTGAGAAGGGCGGTTTTCCCTAAGGCGAACGGACTCGATGCTGCTGTCTCAGGCCCAGGGCCCTCTCTCCGGCGACGAGAAAAACAAATTGCCGTGAAAGATTCCACAACTCCCCGTCGACCGCTGGACACCTCGGTGCCACATTCCCGGAGGAAGCGAACGGACAGATCCCGTGTGCTTCTTCAAAAAGAGAAGCACCGTGGACTTGTGGCGAGTGTCAGCGATGCGCATGATGCATTGCCTGCGCCTGCCGCCACGCAGAACCAATCCCCTTTCCCGCTGTACGGACTGACAGTATTTTCTGACAGGCATAACAAAAGACAACCGCATGCACAACAGTGTTGCCCATGTGGGGTCCTGACTGCATCTGTGCACTAAAGGGAAGCTGGGTCATTATGCTGTCTGGTGATGCTTTTGAGAAACAGTTCATCATTTGTTGTTATGTGTCATTATTGTTCGCCTTTCAATAAGCTGGACCCAATCCATTACACACTGAGACAAGCACAGGAATACAATAATACTAATTAAAATAAATTAAAAAAAATCTCTTCAAACCTGTAAGATGTATTTTGTGTTCAACAGAAAGGTAGAATTCAACAGAGACTAAATATACAATCTCTATCAGCAAGAACCCGTTTTAAATATGTTTTACAGGTTATTAACAGTGTTTTCACCTTGTTAGTCCGGCCCTACAGCCTGCAATTTTTAGGGGACAGCCGGGGGCTACGTCTGTGTAAAAAAAAAAATGTTTTTAACCTCGTTTACGACTGCTCGGCCCAGTAAACCCGGAGTCCGTCTCCTTTGGGTTGGGAGAACAGAGCACCTCCTGAACACAGAAGCTGCCTGTTGTGGAGAGTCTGTGTCCTGAGAGGAACCGTGTCATTAACAAATCAAATACGTTGCGTAAACTGTTATGTCAGCAATCGCGTCAGTTAGCCTACAAATGGAAAAAAAAAAAGTGCCCCATTTTGGATCTAACAAACAACGGACATGCTTTCACCTCCCGCTTGAAAAATTATTTTAAAAATAACCGTTGTTCCAAATGACCCGCTTGTAGATCGCCGGTAAAGCCGGTATAAACATATCTAATTACAGTTGAAGTGTACAATTAAAATGTTTAGGCCTGCAATACAGGGTGCTCGAACGACAAAGCCCTTTCGGTAGAACTGTTAATGCAGAGCGCAGGGGCACAGTCCTGTTCTCTAGAGACTGACAAATGCATTCTAAGCCAGAAAATGGTTGACACAGCTTTATGACCAGATATGATCTGTGCAATAAGCACCTTATTCACAAAGGCATTATCACATTCATTGCAGAATGCTATCAATGGTAGAGTTTGGGGGGGGGGATGTGTTTAGCCACAGGGGAGCTTTGGCGGTTCTTCTGTTATTGAATATTTCTATTGTCACTCTAACAAAAGTGTGATGATCACAGTCAAATGCTTACAAAGGGAATTGCTTTCCTGCAAACTGCAAGCTGAAATCAGCAGTTTTCAAGTAAAATATCTGATGATTAGTGTAGTGCATTTGTCTGTAATGAGTTATTGAAATAAGCCATTGAGTGGGTGTCTGTCATTGCTCCCTACAACACGCGCACAACGCAATCACACAACCGCACTGACGCACAACCGCACAAACACACAACCACACAAACAGGCAAACACACAACCACGCAAACACACAACCACACAAACGCACAAACACTCCAACCCATCCCTTTTTCCTCTCTGAGTACCAGGCTACGGCAATAAGTGAAAGGGTAGTGGTAGTGAAAAGAGTAATGCACGGAGAGCGTGCTCCAATAAAAATGTATCCCTGTCACATCAGATGCAGTCACATGACAGCCAATTCCTCCGGACTGCCTCCAGTGGGTTAACAGCTGTGCTGTCTCTCTAATGTGAAATGAAATGGTTAGAACTGGAGACACCATCCTGTTGACAATGGTTAGAACTGGAAACACCATCCTGTTGACAGCAGGAAACACCAGTAAAAAAAGAAAAAAAAAGAAAAAATGGCACCTTTAAAGTTTGCACATATATAATAAAGAGTATGGTTTAACTAGTCAATTACTGTAACAATTTGCTTAAAAAAGACCGTTTTTATTGATATGAAAATAATCCTTGTTGAAGTTTAGGCTTTGCTCTTTAATTAGTTATAACTACTACACTGATTAGTAGCATAGCCCCTGACATTTTATTAACCGCATTAAGGTTAACAAAAAATAAATTAAAAAATAGTTTTAAGTCCTACTTGCAAGACCTTTATATGTGTGGGAACAATGCTGTTATTTTAGGCTCTGGGAATCTGCAGTTCCTCAATGAGTTCACTTTTAAAGTTAGCTGAACGGATGACATGAGACATATAGCCTGATAAAGAAGCCTGTAATCCTGTTTTGTGGTAGAACCAGGCCTCGCTGGACAGGCTGAACTTCGCGGTGGTGTCTGCGTCTCCAAAAAAAATTAAATAAACAAACAATGATGTAAGTGGCTGATGTAAGAACGAAAGCTGTGGCAGGAAATCCTGCTTTTATTTGTGCTAAACGATGGACTGGCTATCTGTGATGGATGACATCAGACATGTCGTATGTGTCTGAATATTGTGCACTGTACTCCAAACTGAAGTGATAACAGGGAAACTTTGTTTTTCCACCAAAACCCTTATATTATGAAAAAACATCTCCATGCAATAACAAGTTATAACTCATGTAACCGATACTTCAGATGCGGCTCAGGTATCTGCTCTCAATAAAGCCAGCCACCGCTCTCTGATGGTCACATCTCACAGCTTCCCAGTGCCCATACGCACACTAGACCTCCTGGTTTAGGAAACGTGTGCCGTTTAGATCAGGTCAGGTTCATTGCATTTAGCTATCAAGCCTGAAATGCTGCTCATCGCGTCACTCTGTGTGGGATTCCCAGCCCGAATGCCACTAATGCCAGGGTAATATGCACTCTTCCCTCCCTGGGTATTTATGGTACGACTGTACCGTAGACAAATCAAACGGATAACAAGCAGTGTTTTCACTGTTCGGCACCCATCTCTATGGTCGTCTGACCTTAAATCAGCCATTCTTCAGGACACGGTGAAAAAATATATTTTAGAAAAATATCATGGGTATAGAAATATTTTGAAATTTTAGTACATACAGCAATTTAAAATACAACCTAAGAGCATCAAAGACACTCATTTTTGATTAAATGCTATTGAATTGAAACCATGACTGGTTATGACCGAATGCTACAATTGAACGATTTAATACACGAGAACGAAAATTAGAAAAGATATTTAAAAAGAAGAGCACTGTGCTTGACTAAGGGTGAGATTACAGGAGGTTTAGGAGAATTGTCTAATTTAATGAATGCACATAAAATCGATAAAACCTGTTCAACTCGATACACAAACTAATTGCATGTTAACACGATCAAACTAGAACCGAGTAAAATCAGTTGCTTCCTCTGAAAAAGCAAACTAAACATTTCATTATGTAAAGATAAAATCCGAAGTGATCTTTCTTTCGTACAAAGAATCTTTGCTTAATAGTGGTTATATAAATTCAACTTGTTTAGCTGGTTGAATATGCATATTCTAATCTATTTGATTTATATATGGGTTTTTATCCATTTGATCTGCAGCGAAGTGCAAGCCTAATTAGTGTTTTATTGAGTGTTTTATCTCAATTATCGACCAAAGTCGGAGAGGAGTACAATGATTTTTTATAAAGATTTTCTTTGAGCACAGCTAAGAACAGACATGTTTCACTGCAGATGCTAAAATGATCTCTTGTACCCAGTACTATTTACAACAGCATTTTCACTTTTTACATGGAAAGTATGTAACAATAGCACAAATATTCTTTGCTTTATCTTTAACATTTCCAACATCTGAAAATACAACGGTGTTTACATATTTGGTACATCAACTGAAATAGTCAAATACAAAAAAAAAGCTACAATTGCAAAAGCCATAAGGCATAATTAATTTTCTATGTAAGATTATAAGGTTATAATGTATAACCAAAGAAAGTGAACAAAACAAATCTAACCATGCTATACTTTGTACAAATCACTTTTTGAAGAAGTGAAATCTTTTAAACATGGTTACATGTTTATTAATGTGCGTTTGTGTGTGTAAGTATATATGTGTGTGTGTGTATATATATATATATAATCTATGTGCTTCTATGAGTGTGTAAAAGTGCGATTGCGTGTCCCGTTTGTCCGTCTGTATCAGATATGAATCTTCACAAAAGTTTTGATCCGTTTTTGTTTTTTGGCAGGCCGTAGTTCATTCCAGCTGATTGCCCATTTTATAATGCTAATGCCGGGGAGGCCGGTCTCCAGTTTCAGCTCTGTCAGCTGTGCAGCAGGGCAGTGGGATATATTTAATGGGTTGTGACAGCGCAGGGAACCGATCTTATTCAAAGGGGATTTGATATGCGGGGATGAATGTGGTGACCCTCAATGGACATATTAATGACCATTATTATTCAGAGACTTTTCTGTCGTTTACAAAAAAGGTTTTCTTTGGGACTCGCCATTACATGGTCTAAAAGAAATGACTTACGGATGAGTTGGCCCGGACATTGTTTTTCTTTGCCTTTTTAGATAACGAGTCAAAATGGTCCCCGCCGTCCTTCCCAAAACGGTGGCTTTTGGAGCACAGCAACAGCAATGCCAGCAGCAGCAAAATCATTACTGACATTCAACATCTGAAAAACAAAATGGAGGAGCCACAAAGTATTCTCAATACACTTAGTATCTAGAAACAAAACTTTTTTCTTTTTTTTTTTTTTGCATTAAAAACTGTTTCCCTTTCTTTCAGCACTTCTTATTGCATTCTTCGTCAGGAAATATTTCAGGCCCTCCAGCTTCCATTAATTAAAAGGTGATAATTGTGAAATGCACATTGGTCTGATCTTCTCTCGGCAACATGAGTCAAATGTATGAGGAGACGGTGAGATGAATCTCTGAGAATGTTTGCTCTAAGTAAGTAAGTGGTCTGACTTTAATGAGCCACCTAAAAAAAATTATGTTGCTTTCACGATGAAATTTTTAGTGTTTATATATTTGATGTAAGCACCCTTTAAAACATGGTAAGCAATGGTAAATTTAAAATGTATTTAAAAGTGATATTCAGTAATATTTTTTAAAACAAACTTGTATTTACTCTGTACATGTATGGGTACAGATTTCTATCAAGAGAACATATCAGGTAAAAACTTGTAAATGTACAATGCACAATGAATGCCTACAGCAAACACCGACAGACACAAATAGACACACACACACACACACACACACACACAAACACAAACACATATTATAATTCCCATCGGTATTTCCAATGAATATACTTTATAACAGCATACACAGCAATGCATGTATTCTATTTAATATTTATGTTTTAAATTCATGGCAATTTCAGTGCCATTTTCTTTCAACTTTGCAATCTTCTCAAGGAGTCCGTCAATTCCATAGGGATTTAACCCGAATGAAATGTCTCAATATAAACAACTGGCTTAGACACACTATATTGTTAAATTCTGTAAACAACATAACACACCCCGTTTCGAATAAAGCAGATGGTATTTGTAGGAGTTAAAAAAAAAAAAAACCAGGACTTCCAAAAAAGAATCGGTGCAAATCAAACCAATTTAGCACCAAAAAAAAAAAAAACTCACTTTTTTGAAACCTATTTTATTAGCACAAAAGCATAAAAGGGATCTAATAGCAATTCCTCTATGGCTGTTAGGAGGTGTTGCTTGGCTGCTGCATCGGAAACGCATCCTTTGACACGTAGAGGTGTAAACTTCTGTGCATTTCCAATTCAGATTTCAGATTCCTCTGATGTGTAAATATAAAACCACATCCGCTTTCCTTTTCCTGCCTTACACCTGTACCCGTCTCGTCATTATCATAAAATATTCATTAAAAGGGTTCCCGCTCCTTCCCCTCAAATTATTTCATGTATTTTACATTGTTGGCAAGAAAAAGGATTCGAGCGTTCGGTATTAACTTGAAACAACAAAGCCTGGAACTTTTGTGGGTTAATATTCAGTTGTTAAGCTGTCAAGTGAGTTTTTTTGTTTTTTTGCAAAATTCTATTCAAATAAACAATCTGTTTTTGAACACCATTAAAACATGTAAAAGAATCACAATTGCATTATAATATGTATCAGCTACTTTTTATCTCATACTATTAAGACTTGAATGAGCACTCTAAACTAATGTCAGTGATAACGCTACCTATGCTATTTGTCTTAACAGTGTGCTATATTGATTTTAAAAAGCCTCACAGTGTATTGTATTGGTATCAATAATAAAACAACCTTATAACAATTCAGACAGTACATGGCTACGCCCTGCCAATACGTTACACTAGATCGACATAATTCTTCCGCAATATATTATATTTCAGTCGCTTTTGCACAGATTATTAAAATGTTCATTAAAACTGAAATCGGGAACAGACACACGCCACTGACAGTAAACAGATAACACCCTGTCCGTAGAGGAAAATCTGGACATTTAAAACGTCGCAGCATCACACACAAAATTAGCAGGAGTAGAGAGCAGCTGGGCAGCTAGATAGAATAAAGTTTGGTGAACTTTTTTTTTTTCCAGGGACACGGCACAGTCCCCAACCCCCCCCCCCCCCCTCCCCAAAGCCTTGCAAATCCTCCATCACACAACAGCCATTGTGAAGCCCCCCCCCCCCCCCCCCTTACTACTTCACTTCACAGTCCACAGATCAAAACAGCAGCCATGTTTCGGGTTGAACAAATGTCTTACCAGCCGGATTGTGTGTGAGAACACAGATATAACGCTGACAGGAAGCCGAGGCAGCGAGGTGTGGCGCCCAATCACAGGCCCCGGCCCGCGACAGCGGGGTTTACAAACACCGCTCTTTGTGCGGAGCTACAGGATACATGATTAACTTTCATTAAAAAAGCCCCCCCCCCCCACCCCTCCTCCTCCCCACCACCACCAGCCTTAAGTCACCCTCAGCGCTGTTGGTGGCACTTCAGATAGCGTAGCCGGACATGCGGGCTTCTCCGAACACGCTCGGCGTACAGCATGCCGGACCACAGAGAGAGACCCCCTCTTATCCGTAGCACAAAACTTACTGTATTTAGCAGGTTCTTTAGCAGAGTTTAATTGCCTCTCTCTCTCTCTCTCTCTCTCTCTCTCTCTCTCTCTCTTTTTCAGGACACTTCAACATTTGGTTCTATTTAACAGGATCACAGTGAGAAAAAGCCAAGTTACAAGCTACCGAAAGGAGTTTTCTGGTGTAAAAAGTAAGTTGAAATTCAATCCGAACGGTCCAAATAAAAGGTTATGATTGCATGGGAACGACGTGCTTCAACAGATTCAGCAGCTCCAGAAAAATGCAGCTCCTATACAATTTTATTTATTTATTTTTATTTTTTCCAAGCAAGCCATTTTAAAGCCTCCTGAGAAAGTGGCTGTTAAATCCACATTTCTTTCTCGTGTGTGTGTTGCCGTACAATAGTGCCTTTTCCGTGTCACTGGGGCCAGAGGAAGTTGAACCAGCAAAATCTTCACAACCACAGCAACCAACCTACCCTCCATTTGGCCTTGTTGTACTTTAATTGTTCTTTTCAATACATTGTGAGGGCCTTTCTCTTCCGCTTACTTACTGATTCATTTTACCTAAAAGGTCAATTCATTCATCTGGGCGGCAAGCGGAATTGAATATAATTATCCCAATCTTTACTGCGAAGAACTCATGCTTGAATTCATTCAAAAACAGCCCGGTAGTATAATTAACTCAAAGCCCTGGAAAATCTACTGAGAACGATTCAGGTATTATACAGTTCCACTTACAATAGGACATTTTCATTTAATGACATTGTACATATTAACCCTAGTCAGCATCCAATTACTCTGAATAAGTGAATTCTCTGTTTTAGGAATGCAATTTGAAAATGTTGTCATGCAATCTGAGGCAAGGGGGTCTTTTTTCATTAATCCAACTCTCATTAAAGTGCAAGCCTGCAGGTTATTTTAAATCCATTAACTTTAAATACAGGTGATTATAATTCCAATTCACACAAGGCAACAATGATTCCCTGTCAGGTGCCGTGCTGGGGGTTTAGAATGACAAGAACAAAACTGATTTGATGAGCTTTTGTCCCCAGCCGGCACTCAACCAAACAAACTGGCTGGGCAGCACAGAGCTCACCATTCATATTTAATTATACCCCTCAGTCATCACCTTCAGATAACATTACAGTGTTCAGCCTATATGCGCATGTTGCTTTATATATAAATGAAGAACCTTTTTTTTTTTTAATTACTTGAAAGTGAAGTTCATCAAGACCCGTTCACCCACTCTCGTCATTCGCCGGAAAATATACTTCCGCTACGAGAACGTTTTTTTTTTTTCAACACACCACAGAGACTACAGCGCAGCGTCCTTGTCCGCATTTAATAGCGTGTAAAGTAAGACTTCGGCCATAAATATTGCATCTCCGAGATGTCGTAAGACGACAACAATCACGCAAGCCCATTGTAAACTCCCTATGATATTACAGATGGCGATACAGGAAATGACTGTAGTTGGGCGGGGCGGGTGGGCGGGTAACCCATGTCAAATTACTTCACCTCAGTTGATCTCTTGCATGCCACATGGCGTGCTGCTCAGCTATCCGGGGTGCGTGGATCTGGCCCGCGGACGCCTGCGTTGACCACCGTTTCACCTGGCTTTAGCGTCTAGTTGCCATAGTTGCGGTTACCTGGATTACAGGCGTGCCCGCATGACCGCTCTCCGCCCTGCCTTGCAAATATGAACTCCTGCCTGACATTAAATGGAGATTTATTTAGCAGGGGACCTTCTCGGTGTTCCCGGAGAGTGGCAGCCGCCCTGTCACCGCCATTAAGTGGGACTTTGTGTGAAGGCAACGGACAAGTTTTGGGCCTGATCAGAATTTAGAAGCCTTTCTTCTCTCGTTAAAATGTAAATACGGGTGTAAGTCCCCCGCCCCCCCCCCCCCACGCTCCCGCTACCTGATCTTTTCAGTGGCTAAAACCCTCCTCTTGCAAATGCACACAAAATGTCAGCGTCTGGGGTTGGCGGCGGGTTGGCGGTGGGTGGGGTGGGGGGTGTGGAGAGTGACGGGTATAAACACACGCGTGTGACAGCTGCCGGCGCGGCGGTACCGGCGTCCGTCATTCCGCGGCCCGGCCCGCGTCGGCACGTCCCGGTCGGCCATCGACAGACGGCCCGCGTCGATGTCGGCAAACCTCAGGGCGCCGGGGGCTGTAATTGGACCGGGAGAGGGCCTAATCCTCAGATCAAGACAGGCTCATCGACAGTCTGCATCAGGGGAGAGCAAAAAGCGGTCCCCCCCCCCCCCCCACCCCCACGGCGCCTTATTAGAGGGGGGGGACGCGCTTATGGATGCAAAGGGGGTGACGTCATCGCAGCCAGCCCCAAAAAAAAAACAATAAAAAACAAACAAAAGGCCAATTCCAGACCTAACGATAGGAGAGATCACTACTGCTGAGAAGTTTTGCTGCAACTTTGTCCCGGCTGCTCTTGATCATTCCCAGATATCTGTGCCAAGTCCGGCCCGGCAGTGTTGACTTCGGGCCGGCATCGGCCCAGATCCGGCCTGGAATCGCTTGCTATTTAAGTTTGACAATCTGTCTGCTTGCTACACGACAGATATCTAATTGGAGCGCCGCAATTATTAAAGCTAGACTCAAGTGAGAACTAAATGTGTTAGCTGTATCATAGGACAGCAGCGCAGGGCTGCTGTCCTATGATACATATTTGGGGATTCGGCAGCGACGACTGATGTTCACTCAGCCACTGCAATAATTCGGGAGGGAATCTGTCCCCCCCACTCCCCCTCCCTCCACAAGGGTCCCCCCCCCCAATCATTGCTGCTGTGTTCTGACTGATGCCCAGTGGATTCTCGACCCGAGAGAAAAGCCAAACAATCATCGTCAAAACATTCACGAGTGAAACCTGGTCCATCTTCCTTTTTTACACGCTCGCCTTAATTAGCCTTCGGTTGCTATGGCCCTCCACCAGTACACCTCAGTGTCATCATCGAGTGTAGCCACCCCACCTCCCCCCCCCCCCCCCCCCCCCCCCCCACCTCACCTGGCCCTTTTTCCGAAATCACCACCTGTATGCACTCCTCAGTGCAGTGAGGAGACAGCTTCCCAGCTCGTCCCAGACCCCAGCGATGGCCACACAGCGCTCCCTCCAAATTGCTCTCGTGCGCCTTCCCTTAACCTCCCAGACGGGTAATCTGGCCTCTGGGTCTCGGCTACACGCTCTCCTCTGCCACCCTGACGTTTTCTTGGCAGAGGCTCGGCGGTTGGCTCCAAATCCCATTTTCGAGAGCCAAGACGCCCAAAAACTGCACAGTGTGTTCATTTGTAACCCCATCGAGCGTCTGAGATTCGCTGTCACCGAGCATATCGGAGGGCGACACTTGAAGTGAAACACCCACAAACGCAAGTGTGCACACACACATACACACATACACACACACACACACACACAATTAGTATTTGCAGCTGTTCTAGTGATACTTAAAATTCATTTAAAATCCTCTGAATTTTCAGACTTAATTTTCAAAATGCCAGGTTAATTTGCCTATTTTTTTTTTTTTTTTAACAATTCAGAAACAACCAAAAGAAGTTTTACGTCAATTAAACAAACTTCACTGACAATACATCTGCTTCGGTCTGAAACTAAGTACTGAAAGTACTGAAACTGAAATTGATGATTGAAAGCATACAGAAAAACTAACATCATGAACACCTGTTGTGACAGTTTATCACTCAGTTTAGAAAGGTCAGGAATTTCACAAGTGATACTGGTCTGAAAATCATTTAAACATTACATGAAAGACATAACTCTAAACCGAGATTTGCTGTAAATTGGGACCAGAACATATTATTATACAGCAAGTGAACAGAAACAGAAAGAAGACATTCATGCCCCTTACAATTGGGGGAGTATTTTAAAAAAAAATTTTTTAATTACATTTCTGTGGTTTAAATTTGTGTCACATTAGAAGCATTGAATAGCTCAGGTAGAACAGGTTTAATTTCACACCATCTGAAAACAAAGATTAGTACGTCTGTTGTATATTTCACAAATGTAACATTTTTAAAAAAAAACTGGATATTCTTGGTACAACCAAGAAGATATGCTTTCAGTTCCACTCTTTAAATGATTATGGGTAATTCCTGCCCATTGTCAGTTGACTGTGAGGCGAGTCTGTGTTTGGCGCTCCAGTACAGAATTACGAGCCTGATTTGCTTACCCCTGGATGTGCGGCTTTTTTCTTTTCTTTTCTTTTTTGTTCTTTTTTTTTTTTTGGAATGAACGAGCTTTTTCATTTACAGGGAGTAACAGGGAGGTATCCTCTTTCCCCTGGACAGAAATCATCCCGTATAAACACAATGTGTTTTATTATTGGGTTGTTTTTTTTTTTTTTTTTTAATTGAAATGTTAATTCTGGGAACACTGTGACCCACAGTAATCTAGTGGGGGTGGGGGGGGTGGGGGGGGGAAGGGAACGGCTCTCCATACTGCAGCGCGTGGAAACAGGCGGGTTTTCATGTTAATGGTTAAACCCCGGGCATCCCGTGGCTGTGGTAATTCATGCAAGGCCCAGACCTTCCCATCGTTAGCACCCAGGGCATTTACGCATTCCTCAAAGGTAACCTGTTTGTTACCTCACTGCAGATGAGAACCTCTGGGTCGTACCTGTACTGGGATATCAGTGTATACTGTCCATGAACGCAGTACTTCGCAGTCTGGTTGGTCTCTCTCTTTCTGAAGCTCAGTTCTATGAAAACTGTCTGCTAACATGCAATAAACAAGCTTAAATGGCAAAAAAATTTATGAATGAATAAATAATAAATACATGTAAAAAATAATAGCAAATTATGAAAGTAATAAATGTCTATATCAATTATTGTACTTGAAATATTATTTTCACTCTCCACTTTCATGTGGAAACTACCATATTAATGATGTCACACATTTTATTTGCCACAATTTATTAATTGTTTGAGATACTTTCTCATCACATTTTTACTTGCCACTATGTGTTCTTGTAAAAACCAACAATATTTAGGCGTATTCTGTTCGGTATTGACGTTTCAATACAGAAACTACTATTAATATCATTACGTACATACACAATACATTACATACACACACTTGTGGCAAACTGAAAAGTATTACATGAGAAATTATACTCAAGCCCAGGTAGTAAATTCCCTCCAGCCCCAGCTTATAAATACTAAAAAGTGATTATTGATTGGACGGGACTGCTCTAGAAATAGAATATTATGGGGGTCAGCACTCTACTGTAGCTGCTTCAGGTCGAAAAAAAAAAAACAGAAGTGTGCCCCAGCAAGCTGAGGTGATCCATAAACGATAGAATTAAATGGCATAATCAAATTGTTTGTGTTGCTATTTAGCAATGCTGCCCCAGCAAACTGACCACCGGTGATGGTCTCTCCGGTGCTGGTCACAAAATACAGCAATAACTAACGCAGATTAAAGGAATATTGATAGCCCGTGACAGCTTGCATCCTGAAAGATGTTTCTTGGTCAAGTAGCTGCAATAATTAAATATATGAGGGTCACTCAATTTACTCTCCCGCTTATATATAAATTGATTATTTAGTTAAAAAGGCCCGTGTCCGAGAAGCCTTGCTGCAGAGAAGCTCTCTCATTGGTTCCCGTAGGATTATTGAGCAGTTATTTTACATTTCATCCCGTTCTGAACCCGGCAATAGTACAGTCCATGCGATCTCAGACACAAGATATGCCTGACTGCATCAGAAACACAAACAGAAAGAGGAAACGGAAATTTGAAACGTTTTTTTTTTTTTTTAGATCATTGATAGTGTTCGTTGGGATGAAAACGTAACAGTAGCATGTAAATATGGTCTTTGGTGTTTAAATTACTATCTGCTCAACTCGGAGTGCTGGTTGAAAATAAATAGGATAATTTAAACCCTTCTCTCCAGGGTTGATTGATTACACATTAACTTGCGAGATCTGGGACATGTTTCATTAAGCTCAGGTGCTGTCGATTGAACTAGCCATGCAGCACACAACCGCAGCTGGAATCTACCAACATGCATTACAAAACAAAGACCACATTCTTTCCCCATTGGTGATGAGCAGAATCATATCTTTAACACTGGATCACACAAAGCTGCATTCTGCTCTGACAGCACAAACAACACTGGCCAAAAGCACAATGGGTCAGTTTAACTCCAACCAGGCCATCTCGATCAGCAATTCCACGAGACTCACGGACCGGGCGACAAAATGTACTGGTCAGAAATATGCTTGGAAAAAGTGGGACTATGGGAATTACAAGCCTAAACGCAGCATCCAGCCAGTTAGCAAATGTTCTTGTATGTCAGCCAACTATTTAGTTCACTAAATTGTCTAGGCCTATTCGCAGGAGACAATTAGTTTTAAAGAATGATCATATTATTAGGAGCATTTGATATGTAAAGACATTGACATAGCATAACATTAGACTATGAAATGCTGTATGCATGTTAATGCAGGCTAAATCAACAAGCAAACTTAAATGCAAGTCTTAACCATGCCCAAGTCCCACTCACAGTGTAACTATACCTGTAGTTCTACAATCCAAACAACACCAGAGAATGCATCAGGTCCAAGCGTATTTAATTACAACATAAAAACTCTGATTGCACGGCAAGGTAAACATCAGTCATTATCAGAAGCCACAAGAAGTCACCTGAACACACCTGCGATTCTAGTTTATCTGCCATACGACACGTACTCAACCCCCCCCCAGGCCCAACGCGACAAGGGGGAGGGAGAAAGCGAGCAATTACAGAGCCTATCTTGACCGAAAACTTTGAGTGCTCCAGGGGAACCGCGAACGTGTCCCCTGCTGTCGAGCAGGGGAGACGGGAAGGTGGGAGCGGCGGGGGGATCAAACTCTGCACAGGTGTTCTTTTCTTTCGCAGCCCACCGGTGACAAATTCAATAAAACTCACAGCATCTTAGGAGAGGAGGAGGAGGAGGAGGAGGAGGTGGGGGTGGGGGGGGGTATGGAAGCAGACACACAAGACTCAGGTGTCTCGGAGATATCTCGGGGACAGATCCGATGAGCAACGCCTGAAAAGGAGGAATATTCTAACAAGCTGTTAAAAAAAAATGTTAAATTTTTTTTTTTCTGTAGTCTTTGGGTCTGGAAAATATCCCACAGCCTGGTTTAAAAAAAAAAAGAAAAAAAGAAGAGAAAGGTTAACTCTCAAAAACCCTAAGCATAAATCAATGTTTGATTGTGATGAGGTAACTGAATCTTCAAAATGACATTAAAAAGAGCGCTCACTGGCCTGTGTGAATAAGCCACAGAAGCAGACGGGATTGGCTAGGGTTACCGGCTGTAATTCTGACGGTGAAAGAGAAGCAATCTGCCCACTTAATCTTGAAGCAGGTCTCTTAAAAAAAAAAAAAAAAAAAAAAAAAAAAAGTCAAGAAAGCGGATCTGCCTGAATTCTACTGTACAACACAAAAACATACAAGTAATTTATTTAAAGATGAAATTTTAGCATCAGATCTCACGCTCATAAAGCAAAGGGGAAACAGATAAAACTCAAGATTCAACTTTTAGCTTTTTTTTTGTTTTTCAGAAATGTAAGCTTGTCGACTTTAGAAAGATTAAATCACCCCCACCCAGGTCCCCCCAATTTAGAACATTAGCATGACAATGAGGCGAAAGCCCCCATTATAGGAGGCCCCCCATGCAATTTCTTCAGTGATGATAAGCTGGGCACAATAATCGCAGGAGCGCTCCGAGAAAGGTAAGCCACTGTACATTCATTTGTTGGCCTCAAAGGGTGCCATTTGACTGTGGGGGAAACAGGCCATTGTGGCCGTTTGACAGGCATGAATGGGTTATTAAAGTATATGGGCAAGTGCCTGCAGTCTGTCAGGCCGAGAGAGAGAGAAGAGACAGAGAGAGAGAGAGAGAGAGAGAGCCACAGCAGGACCTCCACCTGTTTGCCACTGGAGCCTAGGTCTAATGCTTTAACAACCACTCGCTTTTTTTTTTTATGACTCCCTTGGCACAACAGGCTCTGAAACACAATATCAAAGTGTCTTTTTTTTTTCTTTTTTTTGGCTGCATAAAGGGTACGAAGAGGATTTGCCGAATGAGAAACGAACTCCGTCTTTTGGTTACCTCTAGTCTGCCGTGTACCTGGAATAAAGGCAGTGGATGACAAGGAAAGGGACACTTTCGGTGCTGAAAATGGGGGGAAATATGGAGGAAATTTATTCACAGTAGAGGTCCGCATCTGGCTAGAAATGAGGCACGAGCCTGCCTGCCTTCACGGTTTAGCCCTGAACCAGCCCAACCAAGTCCTAGCCAAATTTTAAACCCAAACCTGATAGCACGCGATCGCTGAAATAACCGCCAACTTCGCCACACACGACAATGGAAAACAGTGCAGTGTTTCCCACAGGAAAGCTGCTGGAGAATAGGGATACAGTGCTCATGGCATAGGCTGAGCAACGGTCCTGCCAGCTGTTAACAACAATTGACAACAATGGCGCAAAGCAAAGCTTTCTAGTTTTTGTAATGTACCATTATGCTCAACTAATTAAAATTAAAACAGCCATACTTCAGCTTTCAACCTTATTTTTTTGACCATCCTTCTGTTGAATGTGACATTAATTTTGTCACTTGCACCCTCGGAAAAATAAAACCGCACAAGAGCGACGTCCTCTTCCTTTCAGTATGTTTCCATAAAGTATGTTTGTAAAACAGAGGAATAATTAACATTTTTAATTGTCACAATGATCAGAACAAGCTAGCCTGCTAGCTGTGGTGTATTTTCTTCCCCCCTCCTGTTAAACATGTCGTTAATAAGTGTATCGCTCCTGCATTGTCAAATATGGCTGTTTTAATTTGCTGGTTGAGAATAGCCCAATGGACTTCATTTTTGTTTCCCATCCCCTTGAAATTGTGAATTGTGTCACCATATATCAAACACAGTGATAACATGAATCTCCTTGCATATGAACTCACATTTCAAGTTCAACCTTACTCTACTGTGAACCAATGAAGTGTTTGTTGGTGTCTAGCTAGCATAGCATGCAAGATGTGGCCATTTGTCCTCAGATGAAAATGGCAAAAAAAAAAAAGAGAAACAAATTGCATTTTACTGGCTTTTTCAGAGCCGAAGGCTCAGAGGAGCAAGACTCAAGCAGATCCTGAACAACCCAAGCGTTTTGTGGGAGAGAAGTCAGTTTACAGCCGGTTGCAGCAGCGGTGGCACTAAAGCTAGCAGCTTAGCGGTTAGCAGCACCACCAACACGTGCTAAAGTCAGTGAAGAAATGAGCAACAAACGGACTTAGAGAAGCTGGAGTCTTCAGATTTTAGGGGGGAGAGGATGATGGCGAACGCACAAGCAGTAAGCAGCCACAGCAAGTAGCCTAGGTATGCGTTGGTGCTGTGTGTAGTGGTCATTTGCTTGTTGTGCACACTGTAATTAATATTCATGTGACCTTTTGAAATGTAGCCCTGCTGCTCAGCATGAGGGCAATGTATTAGGCCTAATAGGTAAGTCGGCACTGTAATGCAAGAATACTGGTTGGTTTTCAACAGAATATTGAACAACTTGCTTTGGCAGGTTTTTTTTTTAATTAATTGTTTTTTTTTTTTTTTTGCCATTCTGGGTCCTCTTGAGATACTTCAGTCAGCTTCCTCACATGGTAATTTTTTTGTTCCGGCACCTCCTGATTCACAAATTAAGCACTGGATGTAACCACTCACCTTGAACTGGCGTTGTTTACTGAAGCAACATGACAACTGCAGATCACTGTGTCGATTATAAATTGTCCATTTTACTGATGACTACTGGGAGGCATTCAAAGTGTCATTGTGTGTTACTACACCAATGCAGCAAAAAGAACATTAAACTTGAATGAAATTTGAACATGACATTTAGCATTCTTATTCCAATGACGGTGTAATAGAGAACTAAACCAGTTTAGCTGGTGAAGATGTACAGTGAAAATAAGTGGCAGCAGGTAACAGCAGTGTTAGTCTAAGATGTTCAAAATTCAGAGTAATTGAACGTGAAATATGAATGGGTTTTAAGGAAGACACCTGTCTGAAAAATGCTTCTGCAAATTTCCCAAAATATTTCTGCTAAAGGAGTGGTTATAAGCACACTAGTGATATAATTATTCTGTAAGTTTTTTCTTGATTACATTACATTACATTACATTACAGGCATTTATCAGACGCTCTTATCCAGAGCGACTTACACAACTTTTTTTACATAGTATCCATTTATACAGCTGGATATATACTGAAGCAATGCAGGTTAAGTACCTTGCTCAAGGGTACAACGGCAGTGTCCTTACCCGGGAATCGAACCTGCGACCTTTCGGTTACGAGCGCAGTTCCTTACCCACTGCGCCACACTCCGTCCCACCGTGATTGACTGGTAGAGAATTAAAATGCCAGCAGTCGAGCATTATTGACAGGTAGGAAGTAATCAAGCATCTTAGAAAAGCTTGGTTCAGAATTGTTCTCAGGTCTTTGAAGGTTCCTCCAAAAGGCTCAAAACTAATCAGACTATTAAATTAAAAAAATGAGACCAGTACTGAAAAAGTACTAGGGGTGCTAATTGATTGGTTAAAAGCAATCAGTTTGATACAGATTTAAAATGCAGGTAATGGGTTGATTTTCTTAGATTAGATTTGATTAGATTATTTTATAACAAATTGAACACCCAAGTTACAGTCAATGTTTGCTGTTATATAGTTACATAGTTATAATTTATTAAAGCAGTAAATAAATTATGTTAACTTTCTTAACATTTTTGGCAAATGACCTCAAGACAATATTATTCCATTCAGCCTATACTTCGGTATGTAGTACGTGAGCCAGTTTATTTTCCTCTATGCTACTTCTTTTTTTTTTAAATTTACGGTGGATCTCCCTTTGCCAAAATCCAGAGGTACACATGTTTCTGCCTTCTCCAGAAATCACTTTATTCAGTGCACCTTCAACATGCTTTATAATGAATCAAAGCTGACGCTGTGGAGACAGTGATCAGTTAGTTAGTGTTCGTCTACTTATATTTCCTTATGTCATGACTCGCGTTAATCTACAGAATAATTCACCCCTTATGAAGTATCGTCTGCTGTCAGATTTGATAGCTTTTAAATACGAGAGTTTAATTAGTTGTATACCGAATCTTTATCATGTGAAATTGCTAGGTCCAGCTCAGAGCCAGCCACAGGCCTAAACACTCTTTGCAGTCATTTCGGGCCACAAGCATCCCTGGGCCACACGATTCAGCTGTTAAATGGTGGGTATGATTTACAGTATGTTGGAGCACTTTAGGGCCATAACAACATTCTTGTTTAGGATCACCAAAACCCTAGGGCTGGCTCTGGTCTAGCTTAGGAGAACACGCAAGCTAGCCAATGGTAGTGTGTGTGATGCATGACCCATGGTACTCTGTGTGCATCCATTATTCAGAAACTGGACCACCATGTAATACACATGAAATCTTGATTCCATTGTCAGTTTTCTTTCTGCAGCTGGGAGCTTCGCTGGGACCAGTCTGGTGTGTTTTTGCAAGACTGAAGGCTCCTGCCACCATTTGTTTCAACAGGGGAGGATGACTAGTACAGGAGAGGTAATGGTGTTGACTGTGTGAAAGTGAACTACACTTTCCAAATTCGGTATGTGCCATGCGCTGGCTGGAAAACATCAGCGCTTCATCATATCCAAAAATCACGGACTACTATAGGACGTAGTGTAGCACAGTGGGTAAGGAACTGGGCTGGTAACCGAAAGGTCGCAGGTTCGATTCCCGGGTAAGGACACTGCCGTTGTACCCTTGAGCAAGGTACTTAACCGTAATTGCTTCAGTATATATCCAGCTGTATAAATGGATACAATGTAAAAAGTTGTGTAAGTCGCTCTGGATAAGAGTGTCTGCTAAATGCCTGTAATGTAATGTACTCCACAGCAAAACTCAGTTGTCTTGTGTATCTAATTTGTCTGCAACAGGCAACTGTTTACTCTACACAACTTTTGGGAGCCAACCATTTTTCATCTCAGCTTTACGAGTATTTCAAACGATATGTATAAAGGCCATATTGAGATGTGTGCCTCTCGCCTCCCCACTATATCATGGTTCTGTATTATTATTATTTTTTTTTTTTTGGACAATAGTAGGCATTACTATTGCCGTGCTGAGTCTTTGGCACAGCACTCCATGAACATTTACACAAGATTTGTTATAATATACAAGTAGTGCAAGAAGAGGGTAAGACAAAGCAGTACAATGCTCAGATGATAGAAAACATTTTGCTGTTTGTGCGGAAAG
Source organism: Anguilla anguilla (assembly GCF_013347855.1). Lineage (NCBI taxonomy): Eukaryota > Metazoa > Chordata > Actinopteri > Anguilliformes > Anguillidae > Anguilla > Anguilla anguilla. The sequence continues at coordinate 31,866,276 of NC_049216.1, read as the reverse complement.
GGTACTGTACTGTGTGGAGTTGTAATAGAGGTTACAGTACTATCATGTGACACCACAAATTCATAGTTTGTGTGGATTTGTTAAGCAAAGTGTTTTATCCATTCTGTAGTGATCTTCCAGAATGCATAGGTGTATAGTATGATGAATTTTCCCAATATTTGACTGTTACACGTTTTTCACCATGAATGCTTTAAAATTGAATTGAGTTCATTTATTTTGTGGTGGTTGTTTAATAAACATTATTCCCCATCAAATTATATGAATAAAGGACATATTAAAACTTGTTGCATCATTTTCACGTTTTGGAGGTAAGTGTATAATCTTATGAATTTTCCCAACTATTTCACTATTACACACTTTTCATCACAAATGCTGTCAAACTCAAATGAGTTCATTTATTTTATGGTGGTTGTTTAATAAACATGATTTCCCATCCAATTATATGAAGGAAGAGCATTTTAGAAATTTTTGCATCATTTTAACTTTTTGGAGATAAGTGTATAGTCTTATGTATTTTCCCAATATTTCACTATTACACATTTTTCATCATAAATGCTTTCAAAAACAAATGAGTTCATTTATTTTAGGGTGGTTGTTTAATAACCATGATTTCCATTCCAATTATATAAAGAAAGGGCATATTTTAAAACATTTCATCATTTTAACTTTTTGGAGGTAAGTGTATAGCCTTATGTATTTCCCCAATATTTCACTATTTCACATTTTTCATCATAAATGCTTTCAAAAACAAATGAGTTCATTTATTTTATGGTGGTTGTTTAATAAACATGATTTCCTATCCAATTATATGAAGGAAGAGCATTTTAGAATTTTTGCATCATTTTCACTTTTTGGAGATAAGTGTATAGCCTTATGTATTTCCCCAATATTTGATTATTACACATTTTTCATCATAAATGCTTTCAAACACAAATGAGTTCATTTATTTTATGGTGGTTGTTTAATAAACATGATTTCCCATCCAATTATATGAAGGAAGAGCATTTTAGAAATTTTTGCATCATTTTCACTTTTTGGAGGTAAGTGTATAGCCTTATGTATTTTCCCAATATTTGACTATTACACATTTTTCATCATAAATGCTTTCAAACACAAATGAGTTCATTTATTTTATGGTGGTTGTTTAACAAACATGTTTTCCTATCGAATTATATGAAGCAAGGCCATATTGAAAATTTTTGGCATCATTTTCACTTTTTGGAGATAAGTGTATAGCCTTATGTATTTCCCCAATATTTCACTATTTCACATTTTTCATCATAAAAGCTTTTAAACTAATTTGAGTTCATTTATTTTATGGTGGTTGTTTAATAAACATGATTTCCCATACAATTATATGAAGGAAGAGCATTTTAGAAATTTTTGCATCATTTTCACTTTTTGGAGGTAAGTGTATAGCCTTATGTATTTTCCCAATATTTGACTATCACACATTTTTCATCATAAATGCTTTCAAAAACAAATGAGTTCATTTATTTTAGGGTGGTTGTTTAATAACCATTATTTCCATTCCAATTATATAAAGAAAGGGCATATTTTAAAACATTTCATCATTTTAACTTTTTGGAGGTAAGTGTATAGCCTTATGTATTTCCCCAATATTTCACTATTTCACATTTTTCATCATAAATGCTTTCAAAAACAAATGAGTTCATTTATTTTATGGTGGTTGTTTAATAAACATGATTTCCTATCCAATTATATGAAGGAAGAGCATTTTAGAAATTTTTGCATCATTTTCACTTTTTGGAGGTAAGTGTATAGCCTTATGTATTTTCCCAATATTTGACTATTACACATTTTTCATCATAAATGCTTTCAAACACAAATGAGTTCATTTATTTTATGGTGGTTGGTTAACAAACATGTTTTCCTATCGAATTATATGAAGCAAGGCCATATTTAAAATTTTTGGCATCATTTTCACTTTTTGGAGGTAAGTGTATAGCCTTATGTATTTCCCCAATATTTCACTATTTCACATTTTTCATCATAAATGCTTTCAAAAACAAATGAGTTCATTTATTTTATGGTGGTTGTTTAATAAACATGATTTCCCATACAACTTCATGAAGAAAGGGCGGATTTACAATTTTTGCATTATTTTAACATTTTGGAGATAAGTGTATAGCCTTATGTATTTTCCCAATATTTGACTATCACACATTTTTCATCATAAATGCATTCAAACTCAATTGAGTTCATTTATTTTATGGTGGTTGTTTAATAAACATGATTTCCCATACAACTTCATGAAGAAAAGGCGGATTTACAATTTTTGCATTATTTTAACATTTTGGAGGTAAGTGTATAGCCTTATGTATTTTCCCAATATTTCACTATTTCACATTTTTCATCATAAATGCTTTCAAAAACAAATGAGTTCATTTATTTTATGGTGCTTGTTTAATAAACATGATTTCCCATCCAATTATATGAAGGAAGAGCATTTTAGAAATTTTTGCATCATTTTCACTTTTTGGAAATAAGTGTATAGCCTTATGTATTTCCCCAATATTTCACTATTTCACATTTTTCATCATAAAAGCTTTTAAACTAATTTGAGTTCATTTATTTTATGGTGGTTGTTTAATAAACATGATTTCCCATCCAATTATATGAAGGAAGAGCATTTTAGAAATTTTTGCATCATTTTCACTTTTTGGAGATAAGTGTATAGCCTTATGTATTTTCCCAATATTTGACTATCACACATTTTTCATCATAAATGCATTCAAACTCAATTGAGTTCATTTATTTTAGGGTGGTTGTTTAATAACCATGATTTCCATTCCAATTATATAAAGAAAGGGCATATTTTAAAACATTTCATCATTTTAACTTTTTGGAGGTAAGTGTATAGTCTTATGTATTTTCCCAATATTTGACTATTACACATTTTTCATCATAAATGCTTTCAAACACAAATGAGTTCATTTATTTTATGGTGGTTGTTTAATAAACATGATTTCCCATCCAATTCTATGAAGGAAGAGCATTTTAGAAATTTTTGCATCATTTTCACTTTTTGGAGATAAGTGTATATAGCCTTATGTATTTCCCCAATATTTCACTATTTCACATTTTTCATCATAAAAGCTTTTAAACTAATTTGAGTTCATTTATTTTATGGTGGTTGTTTAATAAACATAATTTCCCATTCAATTATATGAAGGAAGAGCATTTTAGAAATTTTTGCATTATTTTCACTTTTTGGAGATAAGTGTATAGTCTTATGTATTTTCCCAATATTTCACTATTACACATTTTTCATCATAAATGCTTTCAAACTCAATTGAGTTCATTTATTTTAGGGTGGTTGTTTAATAACCATGATTTCCATTCCAATTATATAAAGAAAGGGCATATTTTAAAACATTTCATCATTTTAACTTTTTGGAGGTAAGTGTATAGTCTTATGTATTTCCCCAATATTTCACTATTTCACATTTTTCATCATAAAAGCTTTTAAACTAATTTGAGTTCATTTATTTTATGGTGGTTGTTTAATAAACATGATTTCCCATCCAATTATATGAAGCAAGGCCATATTTAAAATTTTTGGCATCATTTTCACTTTTTGGAGGTAAGTGTATAGTCTTATGTATTTTCCCAATATTTCACTATTTCACATTTTTCATCATAAATGCTTTCAAAAACAAATGAGTTCATTTATTTTATGGTGGTTGTTTAATAAACATGATTTCCCATCCAATTCTAGAAGGAAGAGCATTTTAGAAATTTTTGCATCATTTTCACTTTTGGAGATAAGTGTATAGCCTTATGTATTTCCCCAATATTTCACTATTTCACATTTTTCATCATAAATGCTTTCAAAAACAAATGAGTTCATTTATTTTATGGTGGTTGTTTAATAAACATGATTTCCCATCCAATTCTATGAAGGAAGAGCATTTTAGAAATTTTTGCATCATTTTAACTTTTTGGAGATAAGTGTATAGTCTTATGTATTTTCCCAATATTTCACTATTACACATTTTTCATCATAAATGCTTTCAAAAACAAATGAGTTCATTTATTTTAGGGTGGTTGTTTAATAACCATGATTTCCATTCCAATTATATAAAGAAAGGGCATATTTTAAAACATTTCATCATTTTAACTTTTTGGAGGTAAGTGTATAGCCTTATGTATTTCCCCAATATTTCACTATTTCACATTTTTCATCATAAATGCTTTCAAAAACAAATGAGTTCATTTATTTTATGGTGGTTGTTTAATAAACATGATTTCCTATCCAATTATATGAAGGAAGAGCATTTTAGAATTTTTGCATCATTTTCACTTTTTGGAGATAAGTGTATAGCCTTATGTATTTCCCCAATATTTGATTATTACACATTTTTCATCATAAATGCTTTCAAACACAAATGAGTTCATTTATTTTATGGTGGTTGTTTAATAAACATGATTTCCCATCCAATTATATGAAGGAAGAGCATTTTAGAAATTTTTGCATCATTTTCACTTTTTGGAGGTAAGTGTATAGCCTTATGTATTTTCCCAATATTTGACTATTACACATTTTTCATCATAAATGCTTTCAAACACAAATGAGTTCATTTATTTTATGGTGGTTGTTTAACAAACATGTTTTCCTATCGAATTATATGAAGCAAGGCCATATTGAAAATTTTTGGCATCATTTTCACTTTTTGGAGATAAGTGTATAGCCTTATGTATTTCCCCAATATTTCACTATTTCACATTTTTCATCATAAAAGCTTTTAAACTAATTTGAGTTCATTTATTTTATGGTGGTTGTTTAATAAACATGATTTCCCATACAATTATATGAAGGAAGAGCATTTTAGAAATTTTTGCATCATTTTCACTTTTTGGAGGTAAGTGTATAGCCTTATGTATTTTCCCAATATTTGACTATCACACATTTTTCATCATAAATGCTTTCAAAAACAAATGAGTTCATTTATTTTAGGGTGGTTGTTTAATAACCATTATTTCCATTCCAATTATATAAAGAAAGGGCATATTTTAAAACATTTCATCATTTTAACTTTTTGGAGGTAAGTGTATAGCCTTATGTATTTCCCCAATATTTCACTATTTCACATTTTTCATCATAAATGCTTTCAAAAACAAATGAGTTCATTTATTTTATGGTGGTTGTTTAATAAACATGATTTCCCATCCAATTATATGAAGGAAGAGCATTTTAGAAATTTTTGCATCATTTTCACTTTTTGGAGGTAAGTGTATAGCCTTATGTATTTTCCCAATATTTGACTATTACACATTTTTCATCATAAATGCTTTCAAACACAAATGAGTTCATTTATTTTATGGTGGTTGGTTAACAAACATGTTTTCCTATCGAATTATATGAAGCAAGGCCATATTTAAAATTTTTGGCATCATTTTCACTTTTTGGAGGTAAGTGTATAGCCTTATGTATTTCCCCAATATTTCACTATTTCACATTTTTCATCATAAATGCTTTCAAAAACAAATGAGTTCATTTATTTTATGGTGGTTGTTTAATAAACATGATTTCCCATACAACTTCATGAAGAAAGGGCGGATTTACAATTTTTGCATTATTTTAACATTTTGGAGATAAGTGTATAGCCTTATGTATTTTCCCAATATTTGACTATCACACATTTTTCATCATAAATGCATTCAAACTCAATTGAGTTCATTTATTTTATGGTGGTTGTTTAATAAACATGATTTCCCATACAACTTCATGAAGAAAAGGCGGATTTACAATTTTTGCATTATTTTAACATTTTGGAGGTAAGTGTATAGCCTTATGTATTTTCCCAATATTTCACTATTTCACATTTTTCATCATAAATGCTTTCAAAAACAAATGAGTTCATTTATTTTATGGTGCTTGTTTAATAAACATGATTTCCCATCCAATTATATGAAGGAAGAGCATTTTAGAAATTTTTGCATCATTTTCACTTTTTGGAAATAAGTGTATAGCCTTATGTATTTCCCCAATATTTCACTATTTCACATTTTTCATCATAAAAGCTTTTAAACTAATTTGAGTTCATTTATTTTATGGTGGTTGTTTAATAAACATGATTTCCCATCCAATTATATGAAGGAAGAGCATTTTAGAAATTTTTGCATCATTTTCACTTTTTGGAGATAAGTGTATAGCCTTATGTATTTTCCCAATATTTGACTATCACACATTTTTCATCATAAATGCATTCAAACTCAATTGAGTTCATTTATTTTAGGGTGGTTGTTTAATAACCATGATTTCCATTCCAATTATATAAAGAAAGGGCATATTTTAAAACATTTCATCATTTTAACTTTTTGGAGGTAAGTGTATAGTCTTATGTATTTTCCCAATATTTGACTATTACACATTTTTCATCATAAATGCTTTCAAACACAAATGAGTTCATTTATTTTATGGTGGTTGTTTAATAAACATGATTTCCCATCCAATTCTATGAAGGAAGAGCATTTTAGAAATTTTTGCATCATTTTCACTTTTTGGAGATAAGTGTATATAGCCTTATGTATTTCCCCAATATTTCACTATTTCACATTTTTCATCATAAAAGCTTTTAAACTAATTTGAGTTCATTTATTTTATGGTGGTTGTTTAATAAACATAATTTCCCATTCAATTATATGAAGGAAGAGCATTTTAGAAATTTTTGCATTATTTTCACTTTTTGGAGATAAGTGTATAGTCTTATGTATTTTCCCAATATTTCACTATTACACATTTTTCATCATAAATGCTTTCAAACTCAATTGAGTTCATTTATTTTAGGGTGGTTGTTTAATAACCATGATTTCCATTCCAATTATATAAAGAAAGGGCATATTTTAAAACATTTCATCATTTTAACTTTTTGGAGGTAAGTGTATAGTCTTATGTATTTCCCCAATATTTCACTATTTCACATTTTTCATCATAAAAGCTTTTAAACTAATTTGAGTTCATTTATTTTATGGTGGTTGTTTAATAAACATGATTTCCCATCCAATTATATGAAGCAAGGCCATATTTAAAATTTTTGGCATCATTTTCACTTTTTGGAGATAAGTGTATAGCCTTATGTATTTTCCCAATATTTCACTATTTCACATTTTTCATCATAAATGCTTTCAAAAACAAATGAGTTCATTTATTTTATGGTGGTTGTTTAATAAACATGATTTCCCATCCAATTCTAGAAGGAAGAGCATTTTAGAAATTTTGCATCATTTTCACTTTTGGAGATAAGTGTATAGCCTTATGTATTTCCCCAATATTTCACTATTTCACATTTTTCATCATAAATGCTTTCAAAAACAAATGAGTTCATTTATTTTATGGTGGTTGTTTAATAAACATGATTTCCCATCCAATTCTATGAAGGAAGAGCATTTTAGAAATTTTTGCATCATTTTCACTTTTTGGAGATAAGTGTATAGTCTTATGTATTTTCCCAATATTTCACTATTACACATTTTTCATCATAAATGCTTTCAAACTCAATTGAGTTCATTTATTTTAGGGTGGTTGTTTAATAACCATGATTTCCATTCCAATTATATAAAGAAAGGGCATATTTTAAAACATTTCATCATTTTAACTTTTTGGAGGTAAGTGTATAGTCTTATGTATTTCCCCAATATTTCACTATTTCACATTTTTCATCATAAAAGCTTTTAAACTAATTTGAGTTCATTTATTTTATGGTGGTTGTTTAATAAACATGATTTCCCATCCAATTATATGAAGCAAGGCCATATTTAAAATTTTTGGCATCATTTTCACTTTTTGGAGGTAAGTGTATAGCCTTATGTATTTTCCGAATATTTGACTATTACACATTTTTCATCATAAATGCTTTCAAACACAAATGAGTTCATTTATTTTATGGTGGTTGTTTAATAAACATGATTTCCCATGCAGCTTCATGAAGAAAAGGCGGATTTACAATTTTTGCATTATTTTCACTTTTTGGAGATAAGTGTATAGCCTTATGTATTTTCCCAATATTTGACTATTACACATTTTTCATCATAAATGCTTTCGAACACAACTGAGTTCATTTATTTTATGGTGCTTGTTTAATAAACATGATTTCCCATCCAATTATATGAAGGAAGAGCATTTTAGAAATTTTTGCATCATTTTCACTTTTTGGAGATAAGTGTATAGTCTTATGTATTTTATCACTATGTCACTATTACACATTTTTCATCATAAATGCTTTCGAACACAACTGAGATCATTTATTTTATGGTGGTTGTTTAATAAACATGATTTCCCATCCAATTATATGAAGGAAGAGCATTTTATAAATTTTTGCATCATTTTCACTTTTTGGAGATAAGTGTATAGCCTTATGTATTTCCCCAATATTTGACTATTACACATTTTTCATCATAAATGCTTTCAAACACAAATGAGTTCATTTATTTTATGGTGGTTGTTTAATAAACATGATTTCCCATGCAACTTCATGAAGAAAAGGCGGATTTACAATTTTTGCATTATTTTCACTTTTTGGAGATAAGTGTATAGCCTTATATATTTTCCCAATATTTGACTATTACACATTTTTCATCATAAATGCTTTCAAACACAAATGAGTTCATTTATTTTATGGTGGTTGTTTAACAAACATGTTTTCCTATCGAATTATATGAAGCAAGGCCATTTTAAAATTTTTGGCATCATTTTCACTTTTTGGAAGTAAGTGTATAGCCTTATGTATTTTCCCAATATTTGACTATTACACATTTTTCATCATAAATGCATTCAAACTCAATTGAGTTCATTTATTTTAGGGTGGTTGTTTAATAACCATGATTTCCATTCCAATTATATAAAGAAAGGGCATATTTTAAAACATTTCATCATTTTAACTTTTTGGAGGTAAGTGTATAGCCTTATGTATTTTCCCAATATTTGACTATTACACATTTTTCATCATAAATGCTTTCAAAAACAAATGAGTTCATTTATTTTATGGTGGTTGTTTAATAAACATGATTTCCCATACAACTTCATGATGAAAAGGCAGACTTACAATTTTTGCATTATTTTCACTTTTTGGAGATAAGTGTATAGCCTTATGTATTTCCCCAATATTTCACTATTTCACATTTTTCATCATAAAAGCTTTTAAACTAATTTGAGTTCATTTATTTTATGGTGGTTGTTTAATAAACATGATTTCCCATTTAATTATATGAAGGATGAGCATTTTAGAAATTTTTGCATCATTTTCCCTTTTTGGAGATAAGTGTATAGCCTTATGTATTTCCCCAATATTTCACTATTTCACATTTTTCATCAGAAAAGCTTTTAAACTAATCTGAGTTCATTTATTTCATGCTAGTTGTTCTTTTTTCAATCAAATTAATGAAAATAATGTTTGATGAATTCATGATGAAAAAAAAAAAACGAATTCCATAGAACACTTTGAAAATACATAATTTATTATATCTAAATATTGAAAAACAAATTCTAAATTTGTGGTGTGCCTGTTGGATTTTTTGTTTCATTTTTTAAAGCATTGCAGACAGTTTACTTGTCTTATTTCTTTATTTAAACAGTGGTGAAGACAAGGCGCATTACAGATAGAGATTGGAGAACAACATTCAAACTGCCTCAACTGGGGATTGAGCCATCAACCACACTGGGAGGTCAGGGTATCACAAGAGAGTGAACAACCCTACAGAATGTGCCACTGAACTGCAATGAAAAAATCTTTATTTAAATGATGCATTTTCAGTTTAAATGTAGTTTGAAGACATTTAACATGAAAAATGCATTAAAATATAGTCTTGCATCCAAGAAGTGAACAAATAATTTCAAGTTCTAATTGTCTTTAAAAATTAAATTTAAAAAACACACACAGATGGATGAGAAATTATGCTTAACACCCAGAATGAAAATGACTGAATACATTCATGATTTAAAATCTCTTTCAGTGGAAACTCTTTTATGACACTGGTCTTTATGTCCAAAAAGTGGAGCAAAAAAAGCTATAAAAATAATAATAATTTCTTTTAACAAATGGGTGAGGAATCATGTGTATATATCAGTCATGTTGAAATAAATGAGTAAAAATGACTTACATTTTTAATCATAATGTCTTGTAAGTGGAAAAAATCTGAAAAATATGTCCAAAAGGTGAAAAAAAGCTAAAATTTAAATACATACTTTTTCAAATAGATGGAAGGTAAATCATTTATTTAACAGCCATGGGCAAATAAATGAATTAAAATGTCTGAATATATTCATGATGAAAAATGTTTCTGTGGAAAATCAACAAAATACATATAAAATACTATGGTCTTATGTTCTACTAATGAAATACAAAAAAATGTTACTTTATATCCGGACTCTTGAGGTTGTCTGTTTAACAACCATGGTGATAGAAATGTGACAATGTGTCGTAATTATGATGATTAATTATTTCCCTAGAAAATGACCACTATGAATAAGACAAATTGTTTTCAAAAATCATCAAAATGTTTTCTCCAGAAATTCCCATAACATGACCAGAGGCCTTAGATATGCATGGCACATGGATGGTATGTTATTGATAAATATTTGATTTTCTTTAGAAATTATTGCACCATGCACTTTCATGACGGTCCCTTAGCATCCCATTGAAGGCTTTGGAATTGAAAGTCTGCCAAATATCCAATATCCAAAATGAAACTCACTTTACATTATTGTGAAACCTTACAAGTCATAACATCTTATATTACCACTGCAAGAAAATAGGTTTTCATACTTGTGTTTGTGGAGGATTACGTAAATTATTTTTCCCTCCAACTAAAAAAAACTTCAAAACAGTAACATGGCCCTTTAATTCCATAGCCTTCAATATTTCAAATAGTATTATTATTATTATTATTATTATTATTATTATTATTGTTGTTATTATATAATAGAAATATGGACATGTTGGATTTAAACAAGTTATTGTTCATACCACGATGAGGCTCATGGGCTGGGACCGAATCTGGACCACGCCAGTGCCGATTGTGACATATAGTTCCGGTGGCAGGCAACGTGCAATTGCCGATTGGGTCGCCTCGAGAAACGGGGGGGGGGGGGGGCACCTGTAGCTGCAGTCTGCAGTCAGAGCCGCATATGAAAAGGTCTTCCTCTGACTCTGCTCTGTACAAGCTTCGCTGCAGCCTACGGTCTGAAAAGAAGCTTCTGGCGACACTGCTGGTTTCGGAGGATAGCCGTAGATGTCTACACTCTCCCGGGGGGTTCCTGCATGTATGCCTGTGGTTCCAGAGGACTGGCCATTCCAAATTGGGGTGGTTTTTTTATTTTTTATTTTCAGACCCTCATTGGGCAGCAAATGTATACATATATGTGTGTGTGTGAGTGTGTGTGTGTGTTTAGACAGTGTTAAGTGGAAAATGTCATGCAGCTATATATTTCATGAATAAATGTTTCTATTTAAAATATATTCTGCAATGATCATGTTAGTTGTGGACATGACTTTGGATAGGAAATTACAAAGAAAACAAGCATTGTTATCTGATAGGCCTATTAAAAATGTAACCTCAGTTAAAACAGACATTTTAATCTACATCTCACATTCCATTGCACTTTAATTTAATGTATATCAGACATATATGAGATATTGCCACAATATATATTTTCTTTTAAAAATATAAAACCTATATCGGTTTTGGCATTAAAATATGCATTACATAGACCATTAATCCGGAAACGACGAAGTAAATATCACCACTACCTTCCGCATTACCTTGTTACAAGTCATTCCACAAACAAATCCTGGGGTGCCGAGAGCTGAGAACGTCTGTGCATAGCCTACTTAAAGTTAGTAAATAGAGGTTCGAGCAGGCCTAAGGTATTCGTTTCTGTAATAAAAGTCTCCGGAAGCCGATGCTCTATACAAACAAAGCGCTGTCAGGGGACCAGATGTGCGCGTCAATGAGCACACGGGAGGGGCGGGGATCCATCGGCGAGCCCAGGCCCACTGCAAGGATCATTTAGCATCTAGATCTTGTAAATATTGGGGAATTTAGCCAGCTATAAAATCCACAGAGGTGGGGGAGAGAGAGAGAGAGAAAGAGAGAGGGCGAGGGAGAGAAGGATGCTGGGCTCAAATTAACAAATCCTGCATTGCAGGAAGTGCAACGATGTGTAAAATTAAATGCAGCTGTTTAAAAGCAAAGGAAAAATATCACTTTAAATAAACGAGTACGTTGAAAACAGCCTCGATTCCACCTCTGAACTGACCTGTTCTTTATACCGATAAAGGCCTACTTCTGATAGGCCAATAACAGTTTGGTAAAGGAGTTCATGGCAGCGCTTTAAGCAAATAGGCTCGTATGCTGCAGGTAGCTAATAACAAGTTAGAAGCATAGAATTAAGACTAAAACGTAAACTAACCTTGTGCTCGACAGAAAACGATTTCAGAAAGATGAACAAACAGGCATGTACAAAATAAGTATCCTATACATTATTTGAATAACTGTAAAATATTATTTCAATTCACGTTGATGTTAGAAATGTCGGCAAACAAACCCATATCTTAGCTTTACTACAATAAATTAATGTGCTAGGCTCCTGAAACCCGTAATGTAGCCTAATATTTTTCTATAGGATGAAATAAAATATTTAAAACGTAAAGTCGTAACGTAGTGTAACATGAGTCTGATGAGTTAAATCACCCAGTTTCGTTCTGAAGTGTTCGACCTTTAGACTACCAACGCACAAAGGCTACTTAATATATAAAATAGGCAACATTTTTGATTGAAAACCTGAGACAGTCAACAGGAAACATTTAAAGCAAACGTAATCCCTTTTGAACAACGAGTCTGCTAAAGCCATCAATACGGACGGTGGAAGACGGAGAATTCCGATTTGGTCGATAATGTAATTAAAGATTCAGAAGGCTGACAACAGCGGAAATGATGGACTAACGAATTTGACTTTCGCCATCACGGGTTTTTAAACGACTTGTGCCAATCCACCCAATTCTGGTGGTCTCAGCATTGGCTGAATCGTCTATTCGCTCCGTATTCTTTCATTAGACCGACTTTAGATATCTACTTTACATTTATAGTGTGACATTACAAGATGTTGCGGGGAGTGTGTGTGTGTATGCATATGTATACATACTATATATAAACGTATACATACATACACACATTTTTTGTTTTGTTGCAAAGATAAACATACAGTCGGACTTGTGGAAAATGCTAATTTTGACCGGAAAATGCATCACATTTTGAAAATGTTTAACCTTAATAGCAGTAATTCACATCATGTTTCTAAAAGATTTGAAACCACATTAACCTACTGCCTAATGGCAACAATGACGGGCACACACATAATCGCTGGAAAAAAACGTTTGCAGACAATGCATCACTCCGCAAAACAAACATTTGCAGGAAACATGAATACAAACAACTGTTTCTTTTGGAAAACTGATGTATTTGATTATTAGAGTAAGAATTACAGTATCTTAGCTGTTAGTATGTATTAAACTGTAGAGAAACTGGACCCAGTAAAGATCTTCCAACTTTCCAAGAAAGTGCATGTAACAGTCCCAATGTTTTCGAACCATATATACATATTTATAAAAACACTATTTGTCCCCCTGGTCAAGATGGACTTTGTCTTGTGAGGAATTTTATGTACATTTGTGGTTCTGGAATTTGTACCACGTGACATTTACAGAACCATCTATAGTTTGCATGTGATGTCGACGAAGATGCTGAATCATAGCAGCAGTATGGAAATCCAGCACTTTTAATTACAATAACACCTATGAGGCTTTTTTTTTTCGTCGTTTCAGTTCAAACTACCAAGACGACGCTTTCTTGAAATCCTCCCCTCTAAAATAGCGGTCTTGCTTTTTTTACCTTTACAGCAAGAAACAAACAGAACAAAACAAAACAAAACAAAACAAAAAATCTTCAGGCCAAAAGCACAATACAAACAAAAAAGGGGTTAATTCTACAAAACAAATGAAATGTTTTTTTAAATTCATTTTTAATAAAGTTGAAAAACTGTTCAGAAGGGCATTTTGTCCCTTGTCTGCAGTCTCTTTTTTAAAGGAAGAAGGATAACATACAGCTGGCAGACTTTCCAGCACAGAACAGTGGACGGTATTTACAGCCTCTTTCTGCTTTATTAAAGATCTAATGCATTACATGAACATCAAAGGTTATGTTATATATACTACATATATAAAATAATTTAATGCCAAGGTAATCTACCCAGGTATGGTTGCAAATGCTAAGTTTCAAAAGCACATTTTTAAGCACTCATACAAATCCATTCTGGCTAAAGAACAGAAAACTAAAGAAATTGTTAATGCTTCCACTTGATTCCAAGCAAGGTTATAATCACTAATAAATAAACTCCTTAAAACTATAATATGTTGTACATTGTACAAAAAAGCATGTCCTCTTAACCTTTTAAGTTCATTAAGTTTCCAAGGCAAGCCCCCAAAGCTCGACATTTCTTCTCATCTGGTGCTTTTTTCCCCTCCTTCTTCTTCTTCTTCTGGTGTTTGTTTCTCTCGCACACCCGTGTTGTGTTTGTGTGCACACGTCTGGGGAATGCTAATATGCCCCGGCTAGTTGGTCACAATCTCTTTATTGTCCTCCATGAAGCGGGTGAAACGGAAGTGGTTCCCGTTCTCCGCGTTGGCCATTTTCTCCAGCCCCACCAGGGCGGCGTTAGGTTCCGAGCTGTGCAGCCTCTCCAGGCTGCCCGTCAGGCCGCCGACGGGCGAGCTGCCCCCGTTCCCCACGCTCCCCGACAGGGGCGGGAGGCCCCCGTTCTGGATGACCGAGATCTCGTTGGTCTTCATGGCCAGGCCGTTGGAGAAGGCGGCCGCGTACTGGTTCCAGAAGCTGGCCGGGTCCCCGCTGCCGACACGGGACGCCATGTCCTTCTGGAAGATCTCGGGGAACTTGACGGGGTTGGTCCCCAGGAAGGCCATGGGACCGTCCACGGAGAGCCTTCGACCCCGGCGGGCCGGGGCGCTGTTCCACATGTGCGTTCCCATGTGAACCTGCCCAAAAAACACGGAACAATGCCCCCCCCCCCAACAAATTAGCACCGTCTGTAAAACTTATCTGCCACGCCCACACCAACACTCACACAGACTGCAAGGGGTGATGCAATGGAAAAAATATAAATGCAATCCACTCAGTAATGCTGACTGCAGCCTAGTGCATTAAAAAGGGTTCTACAATATCGAGATGGGCAGACAGTAAAGTTGCCTAGACGTATGGCAGGAGGGTTGCTACAAAACTAGTCCTTTTGGCCGCATTTCAGAAATGATATACCGTGTTTAATCCTGACCCTAATACACAATTCTCTGAAGGAAAGCCTGTTTGTTTAGGTTAAAATTGCAGTGTCCATTTTCATTGCTGTTGGCAGTATTACATTTGGCCATTTACCCCTGAAACGCCCTCTGCAAACAAGGACACAACATATTTTTTCTCCCCCCAGCCTTTTCATCTTGTTATAAGGAAACGAAACAGCTGGATAATGACAGCGTTCTCACATGAGATAGAGAGCACCGAAAATAAATGTGCGTTTTATGACCGTCTCCTGCACGATCGGCCCCCTGCCCCAACCCGATTAGACAAGAGGTGCAACACGGTTCCCCCATTAATAACACAGATCAGTTACACCATATGAATGGAACTGCACCACCAGACAAAATACAGAATTGCCAATATGCAGAAATAGTGTAAGTACAGTTTATTATTTTGTTTAAAAATTAGGGGCAACGGTTTTCTACATTTTCACTTGGTGAAATGTTCAACATTCTAATGTGGACAGCCTTAAAATAAATTACAAATGGTAATGTTTTTAAGCAATATAAAAACAATGAAAAACTTTAAAAAATCTAGACACTGGCATAAGTGCAACGGAAAACATATCACTTAGAAGGATTAAGTAGGGTTTGTAACACACACTAACTGGACCACCACTTAATTTTCACTTATTACTTAAATCAGAAAAATGGCAATTCAAATGACAAAAATATCCATTCAAACAATATCAAGCAGATTTGCTATTTAATCTAAATTAATTATGTAAGTTCAATTACAAACATGCTTAATTTCATATGATTACACGTAAAAATATTCAAAAAGGTTAAGATGAAGAGTACTTATTTATTAGCGGTTGGTCCAGGGAAATATGCTCTTGTTACTTTCTTTGTTACTGAGTCTTTACAGTTTAGCCTACTACCTGGCTGTAGTGGTCTGAATCTCTCAGCTGAATCTCAGCAGAGTCACTCAGGCTTCAGTGTAATAGCAGCACACACACACACACACACACACACACACAATCTGCAAAGTCATTACTGCACCTTATCGAGTGTAACAATTTCAAAAAAAAAATTTTAAAAATGAAGTGCAACAATTCAAAATAATGGGAATAAAAACGGAGTTTACCTTGAGATTGCCTTTGGTAGTGAATGCCCGACCGCAGATGGTACAAGCGAAGGGCTTCTCCCCGGTGTGCGTCCTCTCGTGGATCTGCAGGGCGCTGGAGGACGAGAAGGTCTTCCCGCAGGTGTTGCAGAAGTGCTGCTTGGGGGTTCGCCGCGGCGGCGCGGCGGCGGCGGCGCCGCCGGCAGACAGCACGGGAGACGTGGCGGCAGACGAAGTGACCAGGCTGACCGGGGGCTCCTTGCACTCCTGGTAGGGGCCGTGCAGGAAGCCGTTGACCTCCGTCTTGATCATGGAGGACAGCGAGCTGACGGCGAGGAGGGAGGGGCTGGAGCTGGAGGCGAGGCCGGGGTTGGACGGCTCGAAGAGCTGGGAGGGCAGGTCGCGCATCTGGTGGGTGAGCATGTGCTGCTTGAGATTGCCCTTGGTGGAGAAGCCCCGGTTGCAGGCTGTGCAAATAAACGGTCTCTCTTTGGTATGGCTTCGGTAGTGAATGTCCAAGGCACTCTGACAGGCGAACGTCTTGCCACAGATGTCGCACGCCGTGTTCTTGAAGGTGCCCCGCTCGCGGAAGGGGAAGACCATGCTCAGGGGGTCTTTCGACGGGTTGCAAGATGTCAAGTCTAAGGCCCCCATGCCGGTGGAACCAGACTGCGCAAGGCCTGCACCAATGGGCTCGGACAAGGAAGCCGTCTGCTGCCTCTCTTCAATGCCGGGGGATTTTCGGTGCACAGGTGCACTGAGGGTGGGGGAAGGTGCCTGCATAGAAGAGGTAGATTCAGACATAGCCGGACTCCCCACATTTTGGCTGTCAAAGTCCCCTCCAAAGGATGAGGAGTCATTGGTGAGATGATCGCCTTCTATGGAGCCGTTCTCAAAAGACTGAAACCTGCTGGCATGCAGCTCCTCCACAATCCCTTGGTGGGCCATCTTCATCTGGCTCTCAAGGCCTGCCACCCCCATCATCTCCAGGGGCATCGGGGAAGAACAGAGGCTATCTTGGGACGCATCGACAGATCTGGGCGTGTCTGGGATGCTGCTGTCGGGAAAGTCCTCCATGTTGTCCATGTTCTCATCAGAAAAGTCCAAGTCATCGAAGTTTCTCTCATCCATCGACCCCGTGTCAGACTCCATGGATTCTGGGTAGGTGTCAGGGAGGGGGGTGTTGGGGATCTGTCCGCCCATGTGCATCCTGATGTGCTGCTGCAAGACCACGGCGTTGGTGAACTTCTTCTGGCAGATGGGGCAGGAGTGCTGGACCCTCAGTGGGGGCATGGCACGGTGGACGCTGTAGTGAGTTTTTAGGTTCCCTTTAGTGGTGAACGCTCGGCCACACACTTTACACTTGAAGGGCCTCTCGCCGGTGTGCGTGCGGTAGTGCATTTTCAGGGCGCTCTGACAACTGAGCACCCTGTGGCAGATGACACACTCGTTTGGGTCGGTCACCTTCTTGTCAATGTTCTCCACGAGCTGCTGCAGCTTGGAGGTCTCAGAAGCCTGCAAGGGGTCAAGGAGGCCACCAAAGGGGAACTTAGCCTTGAACTGCTCAGACATGAGGGGCATAAGTGGATTTGTGGTCATGGGGGGACTGTTGGTTGAGGAATAGTCTAGAGAGTTCTCAGCAGCAGAGCTCACACTTGTGTAGATGCTAGACAGCGGGTTGCACTCCTCCGTCTTTCCATTTGAGGTAGGCAGAGTGCCACCTTCACCTTCTTCTGACACGCCATCGCTAATTTTCATGGAGGGCTCTGCAGCACCTGAGTCACTTTTTAGAGAACTGGAGGGGCTGGTTATTGCGACGGAGTGATTCTCCTCTTTCTTAATGAAGGGGGGCAGGCTGGGCATTGTCGGCGGGAGCAACAGGCCGACCGAAGTGGTCAAGGTCGAGAGAACCGGCTTGCTGTCAAGCCAACTAGTCACCGGCTTCTCCGGGGGCATGGACATGCCGTATGGAATGCCAGTGCTGGTTGGAATATTGTCCAAATGCTCTGGGACCGGATAGGGATTCATGTGGATGTGGGGATATTTCTCTTTGTGCCGCTGGAAGTGGACCTTCAGGTTCCCGCGGGTGGAGAAGCGGTTCCCGCAGATGTTGCACTTGTACGGCCTCTCCCCAGTGTGAGAACGCAGGTGGATCTGCAAGGCACTGTCGCTCCCAAACACTTTGGCACAAAACCTGCACTTGTGTTTGAAGAAGGCCTCCTCGGAGCTGGGCCTGGATTCGAAAGACGTGACGTTGGGGGGCTTGCCTTTTCTCTGCGCCAGGACGGCCAGGGAGTTCAGGTCTTCCACGGGTGCGCTGATGCTGGGCAGGGAGCTGGAGAACATGGACACGGGCGGCGGGGGGGGCTGAGGTAGACGCGGTTTCGCCGCGGGGTTCAGCAGGCTACCTATCGTGAAGGCCGGCACGGATGTTCTCGCGAGCGACGCGGCGCCGAGCTGAGGGTGGAGGCCGCTAGCGTGGGCGGGCTGCTTGTCCGACGGCTGGGTGTTGTTCGCCGACGCCGCCGACGCCACCATCGAGCCGATGTTCTGAGATGAGTCGCCGGCCCGGGACGGCAGGCCGCCGCCGCCGCCGCCGGGGTTGGTCTGAGGTAGCTGTGCGGCCGCGGTCAGCTGCTTCAGGCTGCTGATGCTGGCGGACTGACTGGCCAGGCTCTGCGCCAGCCCCGCGGCCGCGGCCAGCTGCTGGGAGAGGTGGGAGCTGAGGGTGGTCAGCGGGTTGGCGGACGTCCCCGGCGCGCCCTGGGAGGGGGCGCCGCAGGGCGCGGGCATCTCGGGGTGGCCCTGAGAGGCCAGCAGCAGTATCTGGTGGCGGATTTGTTCGATGAGCTGCAGCTGGTGGATCTGCTGCTGCTGCAGGGCCAGGAGCTGCTCCATGAGGGCGGGCACCGCCACCTTGTTGCCGCCGGCGGGGCGGCTTTCTTGGGAGAACTGGGCCACCGCCACCTTCGTGCTCTGCAGGTTCTCGATGATGACGTTGCTGTTAATCATCGAGAAGCTTCCCAGTTCGGCCAGGTTACCTAGTTGAGGTAGAGATTTCGAGACGGCGGAGTGACCCGCGCCGGGGCCAGCGCTGCTCCTAATACTACTGCTGCAGGTGTTGCTGTTGTTATTGTTGTTGATGAAACTGCTGCAACTGCTGCTGTGGCTGCTACTGCTGCTGTGGCTGCCGCCGCCGCCACCGTTGTCGTTGTGGCTGTGGCTGTGAATTCCGGAAAGGTCCATATCCATGGACTCTTCTTTGTCAAGTGCGTTATGCTCCGAAAGGTCACTGCACTCTTCTTGATCTGTGTTATTAACTGTGCCATTCATCTGCTCATCAGGATTATTGGGGGGGGAACTGGGGGAGAACTGTTCGGGAGGAGAGACCGGATTCTCATTTACTATCAGAACTAATTGATTCTTAGTGCAATTCTTCTGGTGTTGCTGGAGGTCCGACAGTTCAAAGAACTCGGCGCAGCATCTGCCACAGACGTGGGCGTTGGGGTCTTTACTGGGGAGGTTCTCCGAGCCGGGTTCTGGGTCCCCTGAAATACACAAGCAAGGAACAAAGGATGAGCGATCGGAAATACACCCTGGTTGAAAAAGCAGATTTATGTATCAAACTACATTTTTTCATGAATTAACCCTTTAAACGCGTGTTACATCTTCACACACACACAAAAAAGAAAACAAGATCACTGCCCACTCTCCAAAAAAAAGTTAAATGCTGTGCTATGAGAAAATGCGGAATGAAAAAATAAAAGGGAAAAATCAATAGCACTTCTCAAATATTGCTTAAAACTGATCTTTGAAAATGTCCACATGGGTTTCATCAATCCAACTGACTTAGATAATCATTTTCTCCAGATAATCCATCAAAATATAAAATACTATGAACTGAAGACACTGGGGCTTAATGAAATTTCATAGAAAGGTATTGATTTCCAATATTTCATACTCTTCATTGTCTACTTGTCCAATGGGCGCAAATCAACCATTTGAAGGACTTATTAGACTTTCAAGTTGCTGTCACCTTTGCTCATTTTCAACCCAACTAGAGGCATCTTGGACAGTTTATCCCTGTCACTAAACTAATTTGTAGCTATTCAAGCTGCAATCAGGCTCTGACGAGAACAACACCACCTTTCGTATCAAGACTCTTCTGTAGCCAGTGAATGGCCCGGGTTAAATATAGCTTAAGAAAATGGCATATTAGCATGAAGTCAATGATTGTTGTTTGATAAAACTTACACATTTAAACAATCAGCAACAAATCATCCAAAAATAATTACTTATTAAAAACATCTTAACTATGTCTGGATCAGATCTGAAAGTACACTCCATGCTCGATATAAATCTTACAAATAAAAAAAACAGTATGTGTTCACATAATAAAGCAAGGCCAAACAATTACTTTTTCCTTCAAGTTATCAAGAAGTGATAAGCTCGTTGAAAAAAACAAAAAACAAAACACTGGCTTCTGGTGCGTTTCTAAAACATAAACCCACAAGAAAAGTCTTCACTATTTGAAAAAGCAAAACAATACTTTTTTTTTCCAGAAACAGAATTTATTTAAATTTGGCAGAGACAGGCATCACAAAACTGAACTGCCAGATACAAAAGGAAAACACTGAGAGTTTAACACAGGACAAGCGCTCACAGCAGGCCCTAAACTCCCTCAGCAACTCCTGCTTTTTTTTTTGCTCATCTTTCCTCCTTTTTTGTCCCCCCCCCCCCCCCAAAAATTTTTTTTTCTTTGCTGTTTAACATACGACTCGAATTACAAATTGTCACTGAAAGCAGTTTTTCTATGAATCCCTTTCACCGGCCTTTTATTCCGGCCACCGGCCTTCAACATTTTTATCAGCGCGAGAGATTCATTTGCAAATGAAACACAAAAAGCTCTGACCCGGGTCCCATTGAAAGACAGGATGGCTTCCTATTGTTTAATCAGCATGAGAGCGGCTAGCCCGCCGCCACTGTGCTGTGTGGTCATCTCTCAGAGCGGCCTCTGAAAGCAGATCTTGTTTAATTCAGGGATTATCTCCCCCTATGTTTCTCTCTCTCTCTCTCTCTCTCTACAGAAAAAAAAAATCAGATAACAAAGTTGCCATGACAGTAAAACCCAGATTCACACCACTAAACCATGCAAAAAAAAAAGAGACGCGCAACTTTAATAACTTTTAATATTAACAATCCCTTTCAGGGCATTTGTTGAGAGAAGTGTAGTGTAGAGCTACAGGGAGGCCAGGCTGCTCAGCCACACATGTAAAATAAAACGGAATAAATTAAATTTGGAAAGAAATTTTTTTTTTAAGTTTCATTTTTGAGATAAAAATGAATGTTCGAGCCAACATATTGTGACTTCACGTCATACGAAGTCGGCAGATAAACTTGTTTGTAGACGATTACATTTTAAACAATATTTCAGCAAGTTTAGAATTACTAAGGTCTCAAACCCTTTGTAATTTTTTTAAAAGTATTGTTTACTCAAAAATAAAGCATCATGCCACTATACATCAGAGTATGCATGGTGATGCATACAAAGTATCATAAATTGAATACACTTTGCAGAAATCTACACTGTATATCTGTGTAAGAACAAAAGGAAAGCCAGCATTACATTTTGTTTTAGGCCCACAGCCATGAGGCATAGTGGAAGGATCACTGCCTGCCACAGAATAAAACTTATGAATTTTTACTGGATCCAGAAATTATCCTAAGCCGACACTAGTGTACTGAAGTACTTTACTTTTTTTATTTTTCTTTTTTACAAAGTATTTCACTAAGGAGCTAGAAAGTTAAGAAATGAATGCCTTGCAACCGAAGAGAGAACACAAAATGATCACGAAACGATCTTCCAATAGCGAGTATTCATACAAATTTCTTCAAGGACAGAAGCCAATATATTTGACAAGTCCTTATAAAGCAGAACATAAGTTTGGACCCGGAGTCCAATCAATCTCATCATCATCTTTGTACAGTATGTTCTTAACCCCCCCCCCCCCCCCCCGCCCAGTTAGCAGTCAAACATTGTATCACACATTTTATATCAAGAAAATTATTTGTTTCAATTAGAAGAATGCTTGTCAGTAATAATAATAATAATATTAATAATAATTCTAAAGAAGGCTTAATAAAATGATACCTGTTAACAACAAAGCCGACAATAACTATCTTAAACGCAAAAAAATGTGCTCTTTTAAAATGTCACCTTGTTACCAAGTGTTTATTGTATTCTGCAAGATATAATCAGCGCACACTATTCTAATACACAGCAGCCACATTAAAAAAGAAAAAAAACACCCATATGGTTTAGAATTTGAAACGCACACACTAACACTCAGTTTATCACTCACATAAACACACACAGATATAACACACAGGCACACATACAACCGAACACAGAGTAAACACTATGCATATATTACCCACTGTACATTTACAAAAATAATACATCAAATATTAACTTCTGAATTAATATATTGGCTGCAATATCCAAAGCCATATTTTATTTATATTCACTAATCCTTTTAAAACTAATCATTCCAATTAACAAATTTGCTAACAAAATGAATTGGAAAAAAGAAATAGGACAAACATAATTCCACAAGCACGAGGTGCATCGTGAACTTAAATGCTACCTTACGTTTTCAGCGTGATCAAAGTACAACTGTGTTCACCTGCAGCTGAAAAGTAAACCTCTCTCGGCGTTCTGAGAGGGTCTAGCCTTGACAGAAAACATCGCCAGAGAGCCACACCGCACGGTGAAGAGAGCCATAAGTGTTAAAACTCTCCATTATCACAGCGCAGTGGGGGAAAGCGGAGCATTATCAGGCCTCCGGGAAGGCGGAAAAACGCAAGCGCGCAGAGCCACAGACATGAACAAACGCAGAAAGGGGGGGAAAAAACGAACAAGTAGTAGGAGGGAAAGAACGACAGACGCGTTAATTCCTACGTTCGTTCGCAGTGCCGCTGACGCACCCTTGCAGCCACTTGTGACCCCCCCAGGAGAGGGTCCCCCGTCCCCCCCAAACGCACAACCTCTCAGGTCCTCCAAGATGGTACATTAGACCTCTGTGGAGGCGCCCAGCTGAACACTAGATGGTGTTCCACTAAAAGCTACACTTTTCCCAGGGAGGAAGGAGACCTGGTCCCCCCACTTCTGTCACACTGGCGCATTGAAAAGAAGAACAACAGAAGATGAGGGGGAAAAGAAAACAGAAAGCATGTCCTTAAGGCTTACATCTAAACTGCTGGCTGTATAAACATTGGCACAATGACAAGTAACCGAATCCTGCTGTTTGCAAGGTAAAGCAGAGTGTGTGTGTGAGCAACCTGCCAACCTCAGTGTGTGCGTGTGTGTATGAGTGTGTGTGTGTGTGTGTGTGTGTATGTGTGTGGCAAGGGGGGAGGAGAGCTACTCTTTGAAGGTGAAGAACAAGAGTGACCAATATAACAGCCACATTGATAAGGCCCCCCCTCGGTAGGTCGCCTGTGGCTCAGGGCCCTGGGGTCAATAACTAAGTACAGGAGAACACACCGCTGGCCTGAACTCCCCTCACCTTCCCACGGAGAGAGGCCGGCAAAGGTTAAAACAGCAGTCTCAGGGGCTCGGCGCTACATCCCACAGCCTGCGGGTGGGGGGGGGGGGGGGGGTGGGGGGGTATGAGGGACCGAGCCCGGGCAGTGCAGCTCTGTCCACACCGCTCTGTCCATACCGCACCCTGTGCACTCAGTTATCCCCCCCCCCTGCCAATGCTAACATCCCTACCAATCCAGTACAACTACCAATCTAGTACTGTAGCACGCATGCACGCACGCACGCACGCATGCACACACACACACGTGCGCAAACACACACACACACACACATGCGCAAACACACACACACACACACACACACACACACACACACACACCTCCCTTTAAATACTTCAGGGCTTTCCAATCAGAACATCTACCCGTCGATGTGCGTGTGTGTGTGTGTGTATGTGTGTGATTGTATTTGATTACAACTGGCTTGGGTATCCATGCACTAAACTTGATAACTGATAGAATTACAGGTATTACATTTTCAGCTTACTCAATGTGTGCCATATTTCAGTAATTTCCTGCTGAGGTAAAATGACAAATGCTGCCATTCACGAGATTATTGAATTTGAGGAAAAATGTTGCGAAGCCCAGGGAAAAACATGCATGCTTCAGTGGAAAACTATGTTTCGCATTGATCCAGCGTGCGCAACACAATCAGGCAAAACTGGGGTGAACCTAGGTTTTTAGAATTGAGAAAAACTACCTTTTTATTTAGAAAATGTTCAGCAAATATAAAAATATGTTTGTGAAAAAAAGTTCATACACACAGACAGACAGACAGTCACAAACAAAGGTCGTGGACAGCATAAGACTCTGAAATTGGAGAGTTCAAGCAAAATCTAAAAAACATCTACATTTTTAAAGTGTACATTGAAAGGGTGGGGAAACAACTTAAAGAACGCACAGAAAATAATCATGAATTCGCCAAGTAAATTAAATTAACTTGTAAATGGATAATGCCAGTGCAGTCCTATCGCTAACTATAATTGCTGCATGTGCAAAAACATGTTCTAACCTCAACTGTATAGGAAAGAAGTGTACTTAATCTTAGTTTATTTTAAAACGTGTGGGATCAGTGCACCACCGCATTGATGTTCTGTTCGGAAATGCGTAGGTTCTGTACGATCCTAGTCTTCCTACAGTTATTTTTGAACGGTACACTGATTTCAGCAACTAGTGGGTGAGCGACAAAGCCCTCAAGCTGTCTTCATGACGACAGAGTTTGCTGTTCTCATTCTAACCACTACAAACATAAACCAGTAACAGTCGCTTCATATTCGTTTAACTTAGGCGAAAGTACCATTTATCATACAAACAGTGCAACTATTCTAGTATGTTTTTAATTTTTTATTGTTTTATATTTTATAAAATAAAGAATCAGATATTAAGATTACATCACATAGGCCTAGATATTTTAAAAAGATGTATTTGGATATGTTTTTCAGTATTTTAAATTCTGATTTAAAACAAAAAAATTTGGATATACCATAAGCAAACCCCCAGATCCAATTATTTCGATAATTTGGCCTTAGTTTCTGCTTTAAGGCATACATTTGGAAGCAATATGGAAAATCGAATCAAAAGACTAAATTATCTAGAAAATGAGTTGATCTTGTTTAGATACCAAGAACTGAAACCGTACCACATCAAAGACTCTTATCAAAAACTTCGTGAGGAGACGAACTGCACCAATGGAGTACACGGGGAAAAAACGCACTCTAGTATTCTAAGAATGTAAGTAAATACATAGGCTACTTTACACAACTTTCATGCGTTTTTTTTCTGTCAGCCAAGGGTGACAAGACGCTCTTTTGAGATCGTAGGAAAAAATGTTCGGACAGTTGTTTAGAATTATTGCGCAACTATGAGAATCTCGCGGCCCTCAGAACGAAAGCAACAGTGCATTTTTGCCCCTTTTTAATGCTTTCATGTGCTGTAAACATGGACTTTTGTCAATGCAAGTATTTTTGGAAGTAGAGAAGGGTGAACATTTGGACGGGTGTATAAATAAACTAAGCAAGTATTAGTTTATTTATAAACTTATAATGTATCGTTGCATTTCCATAAGCAGCATACGACTTAATTACTTCAGAATTCGAAGGCCTGAAACTGTAAACTTGTTGTCAACCGAAAAAGTAGCCTACACAGCAACAAGGTGTTATATACTTGAGTTAGTGGCTTGGTTATTGGTTAAATAATCCAGTTAAAATAAATCCTTGAGAAAAAATGTTTAGGGACCAGGGGGCCGCGACATGATTTAAAACAAAACAAACAGCAACAGGGAAAAAAAAGAAATAAAAGTCAGTTTAATGAGTAACTTTGAAAGTATGGATAGAGTTTTATTTGTTTGATAGTTAATCTAGTGAATGCAGATTTTCCTGTTTACTACACATCACGAAAAATGTTTCGTTGATTGGTTTATATAAGATAGGCTATCTGCGTGCAGGACTTTACATATTTTCAAAACCGAGGCCCCGATTTAAAAAAGAATACATAAGAACATACGTTTCCTTCCCGCAGTGTAACTACACATTCACCTCTCATTTACATGACAATCACGTCTTTTTATATTCAGCAAAATAACTAAAATAAAAAAATAAAAAAAAACTTTTTCTGGTTTCCAACATTGCCCAAAGCAACATACAATTGTGTGTTGAGCGTTTCAATTATATTTCTATTTTGACTATCTTAAACAGCTTACATTTAATGTTATGCAAGCGCATCTGTGACGGTCACAACTTTTTGGTGGTACAAAACGGATGAAATACAAGGTGTTGTGGACGAAAACTGCAGCCTTATACGGAGACTGAAGCCAACTCAATGAAGTCTAAAATTATTTTTCATCATTCGGAATAATGGGACTAAGTCAGTTAAGTTTAAACTGTTGGGCTCGTAGTTTTCTGGAAACCTTCTGTCGACAATAGCAGGAGTACGGACAAAAGCAGAAAACCCACGAGCACCTGAACAGTTTAAGAAACAACCGATTGGTTTCCAAGGCTGTCCAAACACGATACAAAGTGATCGTAAAAATCTACAAAATGTTGTCTAATGGTATTAATATTCTTTATTCGATTCAGTTAGCGTGCGCCAGGAGTTTATGGAATAAACACTGGCAGTTAAAAGTGACCGATAAACTAGAATGAGCTTTTAATTGAAGACCAAAACATGTTGCATGTGGGGAGGATGCGCCCGTAGGATACTTTTTTAAAATCCACGTTTACGCATAAATAAGACTTAACTGAGAAAAAAAATCATCCACAAGAAGTTCGGAAACTACAAAGAAATAGCCTGTTAAGACTTGTAAACATGGCGATACTTAGAAAATGTTCAAACTACCGCGTTTGCTCTGTCCGATAATCAAACGGTAACAAATGAAAAGTTACAGGCTGAGATCTGGAATCCTCGCCAAGCTTTTAAACCCCCACACGGGAGAGAAAACTCCAGAAAGACGTCGCAACCGGATTCGGGCTTCCGGCTTGCGGGTATCAAGGTAACTCGCTATGATTCAAAGCTCGGCTCTAACTTACCATTGTGCTCGGATAAGGCCAGATGCGGGTCCGATTGGAAATGCTGTGGCTTCGCTTGTTTCCTCCGCGACATGCTGGCTCACACATCAGCCAGGGCAGAATAAAAAATTACTAAAAAATCTGCTCAAAATTACGGAAATCGAGCCCATCCACCGCGCATGTGTCCTGCTATAATTATGATTATCAATAATGCTTCGCGATTAATCATACAGGGGTTCTTTGAAAGGCGATTGGCACCTCGCCAGTCCCCTATTCAAATGAAGTCTCTTTAATCAATTAGCTCCTGATTTGCTGGGGACTCTTGTCTCTCTCTCCGCTCCCACCCAATGAGTTGATCCGTGAGAAGGAAAGGCAGGATTTTCCGACTCCCTTTAGATACAGTTTAACCCTTCTTAGCAACCAGCTGGGAGCCGCTCGCAGCTTATCTTAGTTACTACTGGAATGTGACAGAGTCCTGTGCCCATGCGTTCCACTGTATCTATCCCGTTCATTAAATGTTAACAAAACCAACACGTTTCAGATGAATTCAGCTGACTACAGCGGCGAAAAATCCTTGCGTCCCCGCAGACGTCTACTTTGCCACAGTTTGCCTCGTCGTTATTTTCCTTATCCTTCTTTCTGGCTTGTATTGAGAGTCGTTGTCATTCAGATGTTTAATGGCAAGCGCCGTTTTACCGCTACACATTACTTCCTCTGGGCTCAACAGAAAGAAAAATTGAGTCGGCTGATCTAAAGAAGTTTCGTGCCTAATTGCGATGTTGGAATCTCGGAAGTCCGTGGAAAGTCTCGAATATCCCAATAAGATTCATCTGATTATCGCCGTACTGTGTAGCTAACACGTTTTCACCCCGCACCGCATTCCGCGAACAAACAAACTTTAAGGGCCCCATGGAACACTGTGAGAAATCTAGAGCCCAACCCATCTATGATTCTATTGGTCACCGGTCTATTCTATCATAGGACGACGGAGCTGCAAGCTGTCTGTGCGTGCGCGTGGCGGTGTAGTGTGTACAAGCAAGTGGCAAAGACGAGACCGGGGAATATCAAAGTATTGAGAATATATCCCGTTTAGTCGTCTGTAAATACGTTTTTTTTTCATTGTTTTCGCAACATTTATTTTGCAGTTATATTGACTTATTGCATCCTCAAATATAACCCCGTGATGTATACATGTGGATATATGGGATAATATTGCTGGAATTTAGCTGTTAAACGCTGACTGCGATTAGTTGTGAACTGACAATTGAGACGGGATTTACAATGAAAATTTGTTCTTCAGGTGAACCTACACTTCGAGAATATTTAACTTACCAATTTTAAGTTTTTTTTATAAAACACAGTGGCGTGACATTTTTCAGCAGGCATCCCTGGATTTTTGGATTGAAGTTCATTAACTTATTCAGGTTATAATTCTGACTGTAACGCAGCAAGAAAAAATAAAAAAAGCCTAATTATATATATGTATTTCCCCCCATAGCATTAAACATATATTGCTTTCAGAAACCAGGATTTGAAGGTTTCAAGTAAATATTCGACATTCTACACAAACGCAGATACGGCCAGTTTGTTTTGCCCTGCAATACGTTGTAAAAGGCAATGTTTCAATAATGAGCAATAAAGGCCGCATAACCTAAAACAATGTTTCAAAAACACCGTGGAAGCGGTGCAACTAGCACTGGTACGAACACACGCAGCTGATGTGGCCATGTGCTCACAGTAAGAACACTACTGGGCGCAGTAGGTTGGATGGTGAAAATTCGAAACTGCCAGTTATCTAAGGGTGAATTAATTTTTCATTGTTATTTAATTGTTAGGCTATTTAAAACAGCAATAACATTTCAGCTATCAGTTGTTAGAAACAATAATTATGAGTGCAATACAAAGGAACTGTATGCTATAGTAACAACAACGACGACAACACTAACAATAACAATAATAATAATAATAATAATAATAATAATAATAATAATAATAATAATAATAATAATAATGTCAACTCAAACATTATCATCAGAATCCAAAAAATAAATGTTCATTATTGATGAGGCTTTAGCTGGAATCTGTTTTCAGGATAAAAATCCCTACAGGAACTCTAGCAGCACGTTAGCAGATTTATTATGTGGAAAAGACAAACGAAGCTATCAGTTTGGGTGATTTTGAGGAATGAAGATAATAACGTTACTATAGGTGATGCCTTGGATGCCATTATTTTTCACTGAATATTTAAAGAGCAGCTGCAGGCTAGATGGATCTAGTCCTTTCTTGTATCAGCTACCTACTTAGGACGTCTGTTATTTATTTATTTATGAAAGAAAAAAAGAAAGAATGAGAGAAAGACAGAAAAATAATTTGCAAGCTTATTTTGTTTTGGCAAAAGTGATACATTACTGGACGCCACGAATTACATTAATTCATTTGTACATTTAGGGAAATTGTTTTTATTCATTTTGCACATATAATGATTTTTTTTTTAAATTTTATTTTATTTTAACAAATGAGCAATACGAATAAAATAAGACTTAAATTAATGCTATATATATATATATATATATATATATATATATATATATATATATATATATATATATACATATATATAGTTAAGAGTTTGCACAACATGATAAACATTACTAATACAAATAGCGCATTAAAGTATTAAAGACTAACGAAATAAAACGTAAAACTGAGAAATTTTAATCGATACAAATGAGAGCAAATAATTGCCTGCGGTAGAAATAAATGCACGAACGGTATAGCTTGCAGCATAACTCACTATATTTCAGTAGCCAACGGTCAGAAGCAGGAATCTCTGTCTTTCTTGAAAATCATATTAGTAATAAACCAAGGGAGGCAAAGGAGAAATGTCTGCAATATTGTAATGTCCTGGACTGGAAAATCAATGGTCAGTTAATTGATGTGAGTGTTGGTGTGAGATTGTAAACAGGGTGATTTGCAGCCCAGTCGAGCGAGAGACGTTTTAAATGAGATTCACTCCAGACGGTCGGGCTACACTGTGTTAACAATCACGGGTTGAATGACACAAACAGCAAGAAATTTTGGGCTGAATTAAAATGAGACTAGGATTCAAAGCAATGGGTAGGGGGTTGGGGTTAAACACAAGCAGCCAAACACACCCTCCCACCCCTGTTTTGAAGGATAATTAATTGGAGGTGGAAACAAATGTTTGAAAATATACTACAGATAACCTTGTGACGTTCTTAAAAATGCAATAAAGGTATTACATAATGTTACATAACTCAAACGAAACACCAAAATAATAATAATAATAATAATGGATTCAATAAAAGAAATCACGAATGCAATCAAGGCAGCCAGTATTTTTACATTACATTTACATTCACAAATACAGTTCCATATTTCATGACAAACTGCAGTGCTTTCTTATTTTTTATTTGCTGTCGAGAAAGTAACAGAAGCTTGTACGCACAAAGCTCGCGCGCGAGCGCAAATCAATACAGGGTTGAAGGGTAGGGGATGCATGCGGGCATCATTCACTATTATTACTGACAGCCAATAATTGATCATCGCACAGAAACACATACCGTTTGACCGCATAATTGAATCGCATAAGCAATATGGGCACGGACAGGGGAAAATATACGGCACCCCACAGATCCCCTTGTTGTTAGTAGTTTATATAGATCATTCTAATTAAGAAAGTATTTCCCTTCTCTAATGGGAGGCCTCTGTGTTACGTGTTACTCAACCTGCATGCTTCTTTCTTTGCCCCTCCACCCCCCCCCCCCCCCCCCCCCCCCCCATCCCGTGCAATGATGAGCGAATTCAGATGAGTTTAAACTTTCTCAGGTACATCATTTATACGATTAACAGGATAACGAACGATACCAATGGGTGAGTAATTGCCGTTACCGCACACGCGCGTATAAATCGTGGAGAAGTGTTCTTTGTGTATTTATGAGACCATTTCAAGTTTTGGGAATGTTTTCAACCGACTGTGCCAGGCGTAAATTGTTCTTTATTCCTCCATCGCCCTCCTCATTATACTCATCCGGGCGTTATCGACGTAATTTACATTCCAACAGTTGGAAGATATTAGGACTGTTGCAGCACAGAATTTATCCCCATTGATCTACGTTAAGGTTAAAGATAAAGACTGCTGTATATGGGGAAAAAAAAGATTGAACAGCGTCTTGGTAAAAGTAAATTAAAGTGTTAGGCAGTGTCATTAAAATATCTGATATTCAAAAATATAACTTGAAAGACTAAATCGGTGAAATAATACCTGGCTTTCATCTTGCAGAAAGAGAAAAACGAACAAGGGAATTAAGTGTAGCAGTGTTTTGCGAATGTAAAATTCCAGTTCATGTTATTTTACCATGGGACTGTTTTTTGGGCCTGATACTTTTCATTGTTTTAACATTGCCTGCCACGAATGTATCGCCTACCTATGTATTGAACTCGTACCTTTATTGAGGCTACTTTCTGATGAGATTATGTTCCAACGTAGTAGTATACTCTGATCAGTTTGTGTTCCATTAAGTGTTTTCCAGAGTAGTGAAGCTGCACTGATGTCGCAGCAGTGTGACTCTAAAATGCTCATTAGTGTCAGTAACAGAAATTACCCCTCCCCCAATCCGAAGGTGTGCAGTTGCTACATATTGTATACCCGGACCACAAAGCAGCACAACACTGTGTAAAAGTTCTTGAAAATGTAACCGGAAAATAAACATATTTTGCACGATTGGGTAGTTATAGGTGTCATGTGCAATCCAGCGAGCGCGCGCTGCACTCAGCCTGCGCTGGAACAAGTGCATCTTTCAGTCAACGCGTCGAGCAGAGGCTACAGCGCATGACGTCTCACAAAGTGGAACTGTTGTCAACATCTTTATGGCTGCTGAAATACCTTTTAATTTAAAGATCGTTAGCATGCCTGTTAAATAAAAGTACACTAACATTATTCCATTTTTAGTCTTGGCAAACCTCAGGCACATCAATAAAATATATTTTCATACCATCTACATGTTTTGCAGGAAGAGACCGAAGTATCCTAAGAAAAGTACTGGATTTAAATTTTATTTAATTGAAAATGTTTCATAAAATAATTATGGTACACATGAATATACATAATTTAATGTTATATTGTCCATTATGAGTGCAATACTGGCATGGTTTTAAGTGAATTAACAGGCATTTAACGCTCTCTCTTTCCCTCACTCTCACCCACGCTCACACAAACACAAACACACAGAAACACACACACACACACACACACACACGCGCGCACACACAAACACAAACACGCAAGTACAAACACACAGAAACAAACACATACACATACACTACAAATGCGAAACTGGAAACTCCTGGTTAATTTAAATCAAAGGTTTGTCTTGAAGTTTGCCATCAAATACCGGTATCGCCAGTGGTTAGAAAGCTCTGTTATAACAAATTGCCATGTGGCACGGCTGCGTTTGAAAAATCACTCGCATTAAAATGCAGTACCTGCAGAAGCAGAGACCGGTCCCCATTAATTAAGAGATCAGACCCCTTCCATTGTCCTCCCTGCCGTTCCGTTACCACTTCTCCCAAGTGAGTGTCCCCTTCTCTATCGTGTTTGACGACTTCCTGCAATGTTACTCAGTATCAGTCCCCCCCCCCCCCCATGTTTGTCCTCGCGGTGTCTCGGGCTGACAGTACAGACCCCTCTGACATACTGAAATGTCAAAGGGAGATGTTCCCTTTTTTTCTGTTACCTGGTGTGCGTTTTTGCCGTTTACACTTACACTCTGTTTTTTTTTTTTTTTTTTTTTGTGTGGCCTCAGGAGATACCTGAGGCCTTGCTGCTAGTCACGAGGCTAGCGCTAGGCGTGCGGAGTGCGTGCACGCGCACACGCGGGAAGAAACCGATATTGTGCGCTGCAGGGAATCGCACGGCTTCCCTCCTCTCTGCAGTTTTACCAGGAAGTCAGTCAGGCAGGGAGGCAGGCGGTCAGGCAGGCAGGGAGGCAGGCGGTTACCACTGCCAGGTGGGAAGTGCGCACAAGCCAGGGGGAGGTCGGGGGGGGGGGCGGCTTTGGCAGGTGACCGGGAGTTCAACATTTACCAAACCACAAAAGGGGGCCACACCGAGACACTGTGGTTTGGGGAAGGGGGGGGGGGGGGGGGGGCAGGGGGGTTTGTAATACAGTAGATTCATGCGTACCCAGAGGTCCCTTGGAGGTTTAATTACACAGGGTGTCTCTTAAAGCTTGGGCGATTTGTTCGGGGAGATTTGCTCCTGCCGACAGAATTAAGGCTGGAATGAGTGTGGCACAGGCATGAGGGTGGGGGGGGCAGGGGGTGGGAGATGGGGGCTGGGGGTGGTAGTGGCCTGTCCAATTTCACAGGAAGTGGTAATTTGTGTTTTTGATGTTTAATGAGTATATCACCCGTAGCCCATCGCTTCTCAGTTGTCCTGCCTACACTTATTTACAATGTCAAACAAAGTCACGGTTTAACGTAATCGTCTACTTACTGGAATACCTGGCCCTTTTCTCTTTCTCCCTGGATGGTAGCAGAGAACACTGTGTCTGTGAGGTTTATTCGCTGACACCAAACATTTGAGATGAGGTGCTTCTGGTTTGCCTGAAACAAATAAGACAAAAAATATGAAATGCAATAAAGCCATTACATTTAATTTCAGAAACAATGCTTCAATGGAATTTTCCATGTGTAAAGTTCGTGCAGCTACATATATTTTAGTAAACACTTATTCATTGCAAAATATGTTTAAAAAAACAGAAAATGGGCACAAGAGAAAAGCATTTTTAAAATGTGTATTCCACATGAATAGCTTGCCGTCAAAGCAATCCCATATTTTCATTACAATTCCCTTTGATTGTGTTAAAAACACTTGTTGGATTCAGAGCAACGGGGAACAGAATGGCTTTGGCTATCAAGGGCCTATGCCTGAGTCATCATATTCACTCAAAACAAATTCTTTCATACGACTTTGATTAATTATATTTGGAATGAGAGAGCCTTAACCTTGGTCTTTGTTGTTAGCTGTTGCTGTAAATATAGAGGGTTTACACTGTGGTAGAGCTGGGAGAGCAGAGGCAAACACTCCAAACATCTTGAAGAAATCAGACAGATTACAAAAAAAATAAGTGCTTATGTATTCTTGAGAGAGAGAGAGAGGAAAATTTTAAATTGTACTATGTAAACAATACTAATACACTCAGATATTATTAAGTGGATAAACAGAGATCTCTCTCTATACAAGCTCGAAACAGACAACGTAAAAACGAGCTCGAAAGAAAAAAAAACAAAAAAACAACAACAGCAACGTACTACAACAACAACAACAACAACAACAACGTTAAAAACGGAAGGAATAAAAATATCCGCGCGATAAATTAACGGCGGAAAGTTCAAGCGTATCAAGTGTTTTATTTGTAGCCGTCCCGGACGCGAGATGTTTATCGGGCCCCCCCCCGCGCGGGTCAGGCAGCGCTTTAATTCGGTCTCAGACAGCCCCTTATTGCTATTGATAGTTAGCATCAGTGTCCCGGCTGAGAAATGGAGCCGCTGCGAGGGGCCAGAGCTATTGATCTGGCACTTGTCCCTGCCTCCCCTGGAGCCACAGGAGAGGGATGTGAGGGGGGGGGGGGCTACCGCGGTGTCGCACACACTCCCCCCCCCCCCCCCCCCCACAGCCCTCCGTCCTCTCCTCCCTCTCTGGTGTGTGTGTGTGTGTGTGTGTGAGAGAGAGAAAGAGAGCATGTTGGGTGTGTGTGTATGTGTGTGTGTGTGTGTGTGTGTGCGAGAGAGAGATATCCTGTGTGTGTATGAAAGAGGGATAGCCGGTGTGTGTGTGTGTGTTTGTTTGTGTGCGTGTGTTTGTGTGTGAGAGAGAGACAGAGACCTTTGTGTGTGTGCGTGTGCGCTAGCCTGCATGTGTGTGCATGTATGTGTGTGTGTGTCTGTGTGTGCTAGCCTGCATGTGTTTGGGTTGCGTGCATTTGTGTATGTGCATGTATGTACGTGTATGTGAGTGTGTGTACGCATGCATGCGTATGTGTGTGTGCGCATAAGTGTGCATGTATATGTGTATGTGTACTTATGTGTGTGTGTGCGTGTGTGTGTGTGTGGAATGGGTGTCTTTGACAGATAGGTGACTTCAGTATTCAGAGTGGAGTAAAACACCTTTGAGAGTTTAGAATTATAAATCCCACCAACCAGAGCCTCCTGTGAATATGCAGTGACAAAGTAGAAATGTCTTAGGAAGGGGTTGTTGTGCACTCATTATATGCTTACCGACAGCTTGTTCCCTCAATAAAATGAGTTATTGAGAGTCGGACCAATAAATAAATACTGTGAGAGTCTTGATGAAGTTTCCCAAGCTTCAGGTCCCTCTGAATAAGCTCACATTTTTTATGCCTACTTTGTGAGTTCAGATTCAATGTATTGTTGTACATATCCAGGCCAAACATACCATTTTGTTGACCTCGAACACAACCCAAATTCAATCTCAATACCAGCTGTGGCATGTAACACACATCAGATGAGCAATTACATACCCGTGTTTTACACTTAATTACTCACTTTCAACTTGCACGTTGTCGTCTGTTTAGCCGTTGTTCTAGCAATAAAACTACTTTCCATCCTTCCTGTTCTTCAAAACAATTTGACAGCATTATGATTATCATCATTAAAAAAGGTTTTATTTTATCTGCTAAGATTTTAACCCAATTTTGCGCAGTTTGCCTCAGCTATAATTAAGCCAGAACCTAAAGTACTTGTTCATTTTTTGTAATGTACCACAAAAACCTGTCTTTACACCAGTGGGAAAAACAGAAATATTACGAGTTTTAAATGAATCGCAATGAGACTGTTGCTTTTAATTGAAATATGCTGAACACATGATATTAGGAATGTACAGTCCAACCCGAGTGGTCCCTGTCCCTAAGCCACTGTAGGAAAGCAGAGGAATTGCAGAGTGACACAAAGGGGGGTTGGGGGTGGTGGGGGGGGGGGAGTGGGGGTTGCGGGTGGGTGGGGGTGTTGGGGGGGGGGGGGGGGCTGTGGGTATTCTGCATACTGAGTGAAACATATATGTCTGATTGTGCTGACCGTAATGGCTCATCTGAAAGAGGGTTTATTACAGAGTTGGGGGGGGGGGGGGGGCGGAGGGGGGAGGCATCAAGTAATTCTTAATGAATACAGTTTGCTTTAATACAGCCCTTCAATTCATAGCGCAGGCAAATCATCTGCAGCATTAATATCCAATGAGGCCATTATATGCACGGGGAGTTATAGCTGAGAAAAAACAAGAAAAAGTAAGGAGAAAAAAATCCAACGCAGGACAAGAAAGCATATCACTGCAGACGGGTATTTGTAACGTCACAAGTGCTGCACACACACAGAGGTGGGTGATGAATTCAGCGGCTAAATACATCAAATGCATCGACGTTAATAATAGGTTCACTTAAACAACAATCGTGCACCGATTCTGCATGCGGGGCCTTTAGCAGGTACAAAGCAGGAGCCGATGAGAATTTTCTTTTTCTTTTTTCTTTTTTTTTTTCGCGTTTTCCCGCAGGATAAAAGAACTCTGGCTCTAGAGGAAGGGGGCGGATGTAGAGGCGTCTGTGTTGTTACACTCTACCCCCCCGGCCAATTAGAGCGGCGACACCAAAGCCAAGCCACTGTCTCGTGGAAATGTGGAAAAAAAAAAACAACCCCCCCCCCCCCCCCCCAAGAGAGAGTCTCTGACCAGGTGACCGAATGAGTTGATACACCTTTTATCCAGGCCAGTGATTGGACGGCATCGCTGCGCTGCGGTGTGTGCTGCGCGGCACGCCAGGCCCGAATCTCGCCCAAAAAAAACCGTGTCACATCGGAGCGTTTGGCTTTGCCTGCCTGTTGCTTCCTTGCTCTTCCTTGCTCTTCCGCCCTGTGTATCTGGCACTGAGAGGGCATGTGTGTCTGTCCTTTCATAACAGAGTGAGTCACTCCTGCCTCCGCCTTCTCTGTGTCCCTGCATTCCACCAAGAAGTCCAGCCAGGTGCTCCACCAGATAATTATCTCATAATTACGATAATATCAAACCTCTTTCTCGAGTCTCTCTTTCTCTTGTTTTCTCTCTCTCGGTTTCTCTCTCTCTCTCCCCCTCACATGCATGCACACACACACACACACACACACACACGCAAACATACATACACAAATGCAAAACACAACTACTAGAAACGTGCGCAAACACACACACACACACTCAGACACACACACACAAACACACGCACACACACACAGATTTCCTTTCAATTGCAGTTGCTGTTTTTTTTTTTTTTTATTACTTATTACTTCCTTCCCATTCATGGCCTCCAATCCCCCCACTCTACCCCAGTGCCCACAGTCTGCGGTGAAAGAGCCTGCTCCATTATCCTCTCTCACACTCAAACCAAGCTTTGTTTTGTCCAGATAGCTCTCCGCTCTCGTTAATATTCACAGAAAGAGCCCGGGCTTTCACAAGGCGGCCCGGGCCCACAATATTCCCCCCCGAAACGGCCGAGTGTGGCCCTTCATTTGTAAACATGCCGAAGGGAGGGACGGCTCCCCCCCCCACAACCCCCACCCACCCCCCCCACCACCCGACAAACATCTACGAGGACGTGCCGCTTTGATTCCCCCATTCACGGCCTGGAACTGAAGTTAAGCGCTTCGCACGATCGTGTGGAGCTCCCGAACCTGAGCACTGCTGGGTGTGTGCAGGCTCTCCCCCCAACACTCATCGCACTGCTGGGTGTGTGCAGGCTCTCCCCCCAACACTCATCGCACTGCTGGGTGTGTGCAGGCTCTCCCCCCAACACTCATCGCACTGCTGGGTGTGTGCAGGCTCTCCCCCCAACACTCATCGCACTGCTGGGTGTGTGCAGGCTCTCCCCCCAACACTCATCTCGCGTCGTACTTTCTGGTTCTCTCAGGAGAACAGGCCACAGAGAGAACAGAAGGTTTTTTAAAAAAAATATTTATTTTTATCAAAACAGAATGCATTAACTCTTCAGATTTGACAATGTACATACAGAATTCCATGCAACATGTAATGTAGGCAGACGATATGCTTGTCAGAGGGAAGGGGGGGGGGGGTGGATCGACACTCATGTCTGGGATTGATCATCAGTCTACTCCCTGTTCGGTATTCCGCAGGAATGTTCTAGTTCTCCT
This sequence comes from Anguilla anguilla, assembly GCF_013347855.1. Taxonomy (NCBI): domain Eukaryota; kingdom Metazoa; phylum Chordata; class Actinopteri; order Anguilliformes; family Anguillidae; genus Anguilla; species Anguilla anguilla. The sequence continues at coordinate 31,827,511 of NC_049216.1, read as the reverse complement.
CAGGTCTAGCTGACCCACACATGCCGTATTTCATCAGCGGAAGGTCCGCGGCATTTTGCTTTCTTCGGTTATTTTTAAAGGCCTAATCCAACGGTAGCTATTCTACATTGTACCGAGAAAAGCAATTATGTCATTTTCTAATAGCAGTGGGTCCTTACGAAAAGCAGTAAAAGCAGAAATGCGGTACATGCGGTACACGAGAGCAGAATTTTACTTGTTGAAAGTACATCGCTTTCTCACAGGGTTTTGACATTGACATCAGACTATTTGTGGAAATAATTTCTAGACGACGGCTTTAACGTATGTAGTCCTCAAACTCCCTGCATGGTAAGATAAGACTTTTTCATTTATGTGCACAGAGGCAAAATTGTGCACTGCGGGACCTTGCATTGAAGGCAAATCTACCTTTTTAGCATCAGATAGCCCAGCATCGAGTCAAGCCTTCAGACCCCCTAGTGAGCATGTAGAACACAGCTATTATTTGCAGGTACAATTTTCCACCGTTCGCAACAAAAACAAGGAGCTTCATTTACATCTTAATTATCAGCTTAGTCCAAGAGTCACTTCATCGGTGACTCCATCGGTGACGTCTGCGGCAGCTCGTTTAAAGTGAAAGAAGGATTCCTGGAAGTTAAAAAAGGAGCAAGCACACTTTCAGCATACACTCAAAAATGGAAAAAATGACAGAATGTTCTGACTTCCGCACAGGAAAGACAACTTAAGATTAACACTACACAACCATATATTATTATGGACAGTACTTTCATACTTTCATAAAAAGCATACTTTCATAAAAAAATTCTTTGAAATATATTCCAAAAGAAGAAAGTAAAAAAAAAAAGTATGCCAGGATGATACTTGCCAATGGCACTAAGCATTTAGGGATCCCTACAGAGTTTCAGTTATCGGTCCTTTCCATAAACAAAGAGGAGCGAGACAGTGCCAGAGAGCAATTTCGGCACAGGGTCAGCTGGATCCCCTCATGGAGATGCACCGGACATTTCTAGCACAGACGAGCAAGGGTGGGTGACCATAAACAAGGCATAAAAAAGCCAAGATGACAGATGGCTGTTCCGAACCTCGTCTCCCAAAAGTTTTTACAGGTACTCTGCCTCCGTGAGCCTGCAGGTCACAGACGTTCCTGTAGCTGAAGCAGTAACAGGTTTGGGGGAAAAGCAGAACCGAGTTTGTGACTGCTGATCTGAGAACAGTGCTTTCAGAAGCTTTGCGCGGGGGCGGGCGGGTGGGCGGGCGGGCGCGGTGGGGGGCAATGTGCAAGTACCGTAACCATTCAAAACTTTGTGCTGCCGTGTAATCTCAGCAGCTAATCAAAGATGAGAATGAGAAAAGTGGAGAAAAATATGCAATCTCAACTCTAAATATACTGTTTAATAGCCTGACTTAGTAGCCTAGCCTACAATTTTCCAGGACCTCACAAATATTTCCAGGACATTTTGTAAATTTTCTCATTTTCCAGGTGTTTTCTATGACTGGAAAACTAGTTGATAAATTTCCAGGTTTTCCAGGACGAGTGGGAACCCTGTTTTTGCCCGAAAGTGTGCTTTAACACTGGCATCAGAATGCTGCCGTCAGCAGGATGAAAGAGTACAAACTGGGCCTCAGATCCACTTGGTAAATCTTCAGAAAGAGCTCAAGACCGGACGTCGCATGACACACTATCCTTCTCTCTGCCGTTACACGATACCCCTGTGTCGGGCAGAGGACATTTAATGAGGTAGAAAATGAAGAGAAGGCACATTCGCCTGTACCCCCAAAGCCATCTCGCTGTTTACTAATATTTACAGGACACACGCAGGCCAACCCCAAACCTCATCCTCACAAAAAGATACTAATACAGATGCGTTGCCACATTGCTCGTATCCGTATGTCAGACTTGCTTGTAATAATATTATTTTTACAGAAGGGCAGGAGTTCTTTGGTGTCTTTGGTCACTGGTCCATTTTCTCTCTCGTGAAAAATAGATGGCGATGCAAGCGAGCAGAAGAGCCTCAGATCAAAGACACGTGAGATATGGACTGTGTCCTCCACTGGAGGTTAACAGAGGGGGTCCAGTGTGCATTAGTGTAAATCCAGCCATGGCTGGCAAGAGGGACTAAACGCCCTTAACGCTATCTCGGAAGATAAAGCGAAATACCTTAATGAGTTAATGCCGATCGGTGAATAAACAAGTGAGTTATGCCGGATTCTACAAATAATCAAGGGATTCTGTTTTGTTTTTTTTTGTTTTGTTGTTTTTTTTTTTCTTGTGAGAAAGATTCATCTGGCTCTCTCTCTCCCTCGAGACTCAAAATGGAGCCTCTCTCTCTTTTTTTTTTTTGCAAAAATTTTTTTTTTTTTTTTTTTTTTGGAGCTCCGCTGGTTCACTCAGACGGACAGATTAACTCCGCGGGCTTCACGCGGAGCGCGGATGCTCCGCTTGCTCATTCAAGGCACACCAATCACATAAAATAAAACACAAATTAATAATTAGCAGGGTTAATTAGTCATTTGCATGAAAGGGTGCCATTTACAGATGAGAAAGGGGGCCGCAGAGCGGTGAATCAGCATCTGTCTTTTCTTGTTCGTCGCATCATCCGCCGCCGAGCAGAATAAGAGGCTAATTAATTGATGGAAAAAATGACAATGGGACAAATGTGAGACTCATGGGTAATGCGCTTGATAAAGGGGGCGAACAAAAAAAAAAAAAAAAGAAGCAGATTTGTCAACATCCCCGCCGCCGTAGGCTACCATATTTAAGCGAAATTAGATTTCATGCGCAGATCAATGTAGAATTTAAGTTTTTTTTTTCTTTTTCTTTCCTCCATTCCCCCGTCCACATTTAACGCAGGACACCATGCATGCATTTTTTACATGCCCATTTGAAAAATGTGTAATCAAATAAATAAATAATAATAATAAAAAAAGTAATAAAATAAATAAATGTATGTATGTAATTTGATATTTAATCAGGTCAGGAAAACCTTGATGTGTGCATTTTCAATAACCTGCTCTGTAGAGTCACACATTGCACTGAGAATGTTAAAAGCTTAAGTGTCCTCATCAATAGTTATTTCTTGTTATTATAACCAATATCAATTATCAAAGCAAAAGTTAACATAATTTAACAGGGCAATATTGCCATTTGAAACAAATGAAAAGTAATTATAAAGATGAAAGTTAAGATTTTACAAAATTAAAAGATTTACAAAATTGTGATCATCAATAGTGGTACACGCATTTTGTTAAAAAAGCACACACTTACAATCATTATTTGTGGTTCCAGTAGCAGGATCGTAACAGGATGCATAAAATATTAGTCCTATTCAGTCGCCTCTTATCTCTCCTACCGTTCACGACCCTCCCCCCCCCCCCCCTTGTGCTTTGTAACCAACTGAAGGCACAATGAAACTCAAGCAGATCCTTGCATCAATCTGCTGGATAAAAATCAGACTGGTTCCCTCTGACGCCCCCTGACCTTTCTGGTGCCTTTGGGAAGTCTTCACTGTCTGCACCCCTCCACAGTCACCAGGGGGAGAGTTTGAAAACATGACGCTAATGGTGGGGGGGGGGGAGGGGGGTGGCCTGGAGTTAAGGGTAAGCGTCAAAAAAGGGCTTCCATGTTTCTCCAATTGACGTTTTGCCCATGAATAAACATTTCTGCTAGCTATAATTGTCACAATGCACTTCCACATCCTTAATTGTGGAGTTTGAGCTATTTTGAGGGGGGGGGGGGGTCTGCGGGTTTGGTCAACAAGGCCACTTAAATGGCGGCCCATCACGTCACGTGACATTGCGCCAAGTATGGTGGCAAAGTGTCACGTGACCCTGGCGAGAGGTGAGGAGGTGGTGAGAAAGTCTTGTCTTACGGCGACATTTTTGGGCCAGTGTAGATGAACAGAGCAACAGAAGAAGAAGAGGAGGAGGCCCAGGTAAAGGTGGGAAACCTGCTGACAAGAGCTACTTGTAAGCGGGACAGATCTCAAAGCGAGATGGCAACCATCCGAGAAAAAAAAAAAATACTTTGGGGGGGAAAAAAACAGTAACACAGTAAACAAAGCATTGCTGCGTTAATAATGCATGTGAAGCAGAGACTGAAGGCTGTTCATCAACCACTAAAGTTCTGTGTTTTTTTTTTAGTGTTGTCATACGACTGTCTAGTCCAGTAATGTAACAGGATCCAATTTATTAAGGTTTAAAAGCAACACCTGCTTTAAAATTATTTAGAGACTGACGTGATAATGAAATTGACTCGATCTCCAAAGGAAGCTCTCTCTGCACAAACGGAGACCTCACATATTTTTGTGTGATTAAAAGAACACACTGATCTCATAAAAAAAGAAAAGAAATAAAAAATACCTTTGATGCTCCTTGACAGTCCTTTTAAAATTTTTTTTTAGCTAAAACCTGAAACCCCAATGGCCCCAATAATTTCTCCCTCTCAGGAATTATATGTGCGGAGCAAAGGCACGCAGTGGGGCAACTGAATGCTCAGGTCAGGAGTTAAAGGGGGGGGGGGGGGGAGGATTTGGCTCCGCAAATCCATCAAAACTTTAACAAATGTCTCTTTATCTTCGGCCCTGAGAAAAAAATTATAAGTCGATTCCGGAGTTTTAAACCATAAGAATGTCCTAAAAACATAATGAACAAAATCCTCTTTACTCAAATAAAGAAAAAAACTTTGCCAGTACATAAATAAAACAAAAATGAAAACAAAAAACAGAAACTACTGCATTACAAGGAAAAAAAAAATTGTAGTCAGCACAAAAAGGCAAAAACACACACACAGATGTAGACCTGACTTTGCTGTTGCTATGTGAACCTTTCACCTGATAAATCCCCGGTCCCACAGAGTAGGCCCAACCTGGGTGGAGTTCCAATCAACATTCTCAGCTTGTCTACAGCCAGTCACAGGCATGGCCACCGAGGCTTTCCCACACAAACTCGTCATGAGGAATAATGCAATTTCGAGGCAACAGGACACCCTGTTCAGTCCTGTGTCAGCTTGACACCCCGACCGGCACAATTACAAACCCAGCCAACACTGCAGCTGCCTCATCACAAGTAACTGGACACCCCTATTAGGAAATGACTCATAACTCAATGTCCCCAAATTAAGTTTGTATCAAGGAAAATTAAATCTGTCAAACCCCCCCAAATAATAGTAGGGGAGAGAGGGACAAACGACGAGGTAAAATGTAACACAGACTTTTTGGGTAGATGCATTCGGCTTGAATGATTTCAGATTAAACGAGCAAAAACAAGCAAAATTGCCATCTTTATGTCTCCAACGAATGGTGGGAGAGTTCAATAAATATTTTGGGAGATACAATGTAATGTAATGTAATGTAATGAGATATTACCAAAAGTCTGTTTTGGCTATATGCAAGTCAAGGAATCCGAATGTACGTAATCATGACCAGTAACTAACAAATTGCATAGTTTTGATATAGAATGCTAGCTTTCTGGGTTTGCTAGCCAGGCAAAACTGCATTTGTATTAAAAAAAATTTGTAATCTATCTCTAGTAATATTTTCAGAATTGAGCCAAATATCAAAACCGTTGTTTCCCTGCTCTCCCCTATTATTAGAGAAGAAACATAACACAGATGAAATTGCATGCTCACGTAAGTACAATTATTTTCTGTTTGCGACTTAAAAATACTAAGAATAAAGAATAAAAAATAAAATAAGGATCAAAAATAAATTAAATTACAATGAGTGTGGAAATTGAAAAATCCTAATGTGCAACATAATGCAACATATAAAAATAGCACAAGGATTATTCAGAGTAAAGTAAGCATAATTGGATTAACGCAGTGAAGTACAAGGTTGCTTGTGCCACATGAAATCCATAAACCCAAGGTTGGTCTCATAGAAGGTGATTTCTAACCTTCTGATGCAAAGTCGTCTGCTTGGAGACATATTTACTACTAAATGAATGTTAAGCGTTTTGAAAATTATGCCAAGGTAAAGATCAAAATATGATAAAAAACTTATGACACGCTTTCTCTTGTCTCTATTGTTTTCTCTTTATTCCTTTGCGTGATTCAATCCTTTTATATGTTATAAAAGGATTATATTACAGACAAGAAAGAAAAAAAAATTGTAAATCAAAAAGAGAGAACAATATATGAACTATCTGTTTACAACAATAGGGCATGCAGTCCAAGGGTGGAAACAACTATTTCAGAATTTGGCTGTAAATATTACAGATATAGACGCTATATGTAGCCCATAAGTTCATAAATCATAGCAGGCAGGTCAGGTCAGGGCTGTTGGTGTATGAACAAATCATAAATACTATTCCGTATAAGGCAAAGTATAAGCCATCTAATATTTTCAGGCATGAGTGGCAGTAACATTCCTTTTTTTTAAAAATGGATGAGTAAATGCACAAATGCTTTAATATTATTAGCCTGAGACCATATTAATGCTGCATAAATAAATGTGCAGAGTGCCATTAATCTGCAATGATTCTGGAGGACTACAGATAACTCTTATGCTGTAAATGGATTGAGGTAACCCAACGTTATAGGAAAAAAAGAAAAGTGAGAGAATGACAAAATGAGAGTGAAGGAGGAGAGAAAGAGGAGGCGGTGGGGGGGTGGGAGGTAGGATGGGGTGGGGGGGGGGGGGTGCAGAGGATACCGAGGTTGCAAGCAATTTCTCTTTGTTATCAAGTGAAATGACTCTGCAAATATGACAATAAATCACAGACGAAATCAATCTGAGAGGAGGCAACTGCGAGGCACTGATAATGCATCAATCAATATTTAATGTTTAGACTTTAATTAATCCACAAGCAGGAAGCATTCTTTCAGTGACAAAAAAGGAAGGAACAGAAAGTGCTTTAGCACAGAACAGCTTTTATAGCAAACAGGGACCAATTGCTCTCTCTCTCTCTCTCTCTCTCTCTCTATCTCAGGAGTCTCAACTATCATTTCTCAGAACATATCTGTTTATTCCTTTCATTTATTAATTGTATACAAACCCAACAGCATGATAATATACATGGCTTTCGCTTTTATCATTTTAAAATATACACTTTATTTAATATTTAAAAATATATTTTTGCTGTTTTAAATGTTTTTTTTTCTCAGTGAAGCACTTTGTTACTTTTGTTTGGATACGTGCTATATAAATAAAGATGTATTACGGTATTTATTTATTATAGCGAGTCTATTTGGCAATAGCCAAGAAAAGCAGAACCTGCTTGTGAGCAACTTGGACCTGAATCCCTTTTTCAGTGGGGGTGCTCACACCTCGAATACCCCAAACATTTGTGTAATATCTTCTCCATCATGGTGCTCTCAATTTAAGAAAAGTACTTATGTAAAACAGAGGGATTAATAAGATACATTAAGATTTTTTCTTTTTCCCCACAATGGTAGATACAACCTCTGTGTACTATAGCCATGATGAAAACATACTATTGAATCATCTGTGTGTTGTCCTGCTAAGGACACGGTATCTCAATGGCACTACAGTTTATATGAATGAGCAGGAAAAGCATCTACAGAATTAGCCAACTTCACCCGCAAATAGATCTCTGCAAAAAAAACAGACCTGCCGCAGAACAGCTGTCTGTACTCAGAATAGTGTTTTCTGTGAGCTCACTGATGACTGGTGCACATCCCCAGAAGTACTAATTAACTGTATTCCTAAAAGAAACGCTTCAAAGCTTCAAGCTAACAGTGTGGTACCCGACATTAGGATACCTAGAGTAAGACCGTGCTCAGATAATTGGGCGACAAAGTGGCTTCCAAGTTGTATTTAAACAGCTCATCATACAAAAGGTCTCAGAAAAGATGACTATTTATGAAACTGTTGAAAACAATTTACATCGACAACCCTTAAAAAACACCACCCCAGCATGATTCATTCATGTATCATTATGTATACACGCACGCATCATTGCCGACATATCATCACCACCAATATTGTCACATGTAAGTTCAACCTGACGTAGGCGAAAAGTTTTATTGCGCCGCTCGACCACTTCACAGTTGCTTTCTATTTTAGTCAACTGTGAAAGTCTTTCATCATCAAAGAAGAACCAGCAGCTGTATCAACAGTAAACATGGTGACATGAAATCAAACAACTTGTATAACAACAACCCATCCCTTAAGAAGAGATGGGCGCGTGGAAATGGAGGGTGCATTTTTTGTGGGATAGGCCTCGGTTGTTATGGAGGGTGGGGGAGGGGTGGGACTGTGGATTGGACTAATACAGCTGACACACTGACACCCCCCCAGACCACAGCTTCCGCCCCACGTGCATCCAGGGTGTCACTGTGACCCCATAGGCTACACATCTCCAAACACTGCGCTAACTCAACACACATGTTCCCATGTTCCTTTTCCTTGCCCTGCTGACCTGGACCTGTTCACAACCCAACAAAGGGAAAACACCACTCCATACCGTTGCGATTGGCCCTACTCTAAAACATATATTCATGCAGTTGACGATAATCACATTTTAAAAATGTTGTTTTATTTTTAAATACTTCAAATTTATTTTCAAAACAAGATTATCTTACTGAAGTTCCCACAATGGGTTCTTGGCTCAAGCCTAGATAGCCATTATTATTTTGTCTTTTAGCTATCTTGTTTTATTTAGAAAACAACACGAAATTGCCCCCATGCCAAGAGCTTTGAGCTTGCTATCATAAGCCTTTTCTCAAATGTTTTGGAGTACATTTCACAAATAATATAGACCACAAAAAATGTCTAAACACCAATAGTACAAACCAATACCTACTTCATATCAACTAACATCATATTCTGAAAGCCAGTTTTAGAATATGTTCGAGAATATAGTCACTTTTTCTTAAAATGCTGTGAATCTGATCAACACAAATTAAACAGCTTATTATGCTTTTATTTTGATAGGTTAAGCCTGTACCAATGAAAACTTTGGAAAAAAATGAGTGTCAAATATTTCAGATTTATGTTCCAAGAGTTTTCGATGATCATTTCTGTAGATTTTGATTTTGATGATAACAGCCTAATAGCCACCTCACAAAATGAAATGTAACCTGGTTGTAATATGTGATATGGTTTTGAAGAGGAGAACAGTTCTTGGCTGATCAAACTGTATCTATCTATTTATATCTAGGGCATGACCGATAGTTCCTGGTGTAAACAGAGTAAAACAAGACACTTCAGATGAGCACGCAAGACGCTGACATCACAGCCATAAATGACACACGGTGTGTGTCATATTAACGCAGTCATTTCCACCAGCGTGCCACGACAGGAAAACACACAGCTTCGTGGGACAATGTTCCTTTTTGCTGGAACCAGGAAATAAAAATATGACTGCAGGTGTGAACGAGAATAAACTCGTAGTCACGGTGAGCGTAATGTAATGATAACTGTATTTAAGTGCAGGCGCTGAATCACGGACACGCCTTCCGATGTGACTGATATTCTGTTAATGTTTAAAACTCTGTACAGGACAGAGGACTGATGCATAAAGAGCACTCTCACAGACAGAAAGCCCGCTCACAGACAGCCAACAAAAATTCAAAGACTCCTAACTCCAAACACTTTTTTTTTGGGGGGGGGGGGGGGTTCAGCTACTTTAATTTACAATGGAGTGCTGTATTACAGGGGGGTTGGAACTGGTTGCCAGTTTGCACATATCCAATTTGTCACGCTTATTAAAAAAAAAAAAGGAGGGGGGGGGGCTAAGGCGGGCCGAACTGAAAATGAGTTGTTGGGGAAGAGAGGGGAGAACATGCGGCTGATTTATTAGGCCCCACTGTTCTTAAAACGCAAGGCGAGAAAAACAAAATAAGACGCGGCGTAGCAGCGCACAGAGCCGAAGACAGGTGACGCAGAACGTCATAAATAATGCGGCAGAAGCGGCATCAGACGTCAGATTTCATAGGCCGAAGAGGCAGCGTTTTTATTATTATTTTGGACACGTCTGAGCATGTGCGAGCAGATTATGTGCGACTCCCACAAACGGCAGGGTGGGTGGGGGGGGGGGGGGGGGGAGGTTACGCCGGCACCATGACAGTAGCCTTTGTGGGCCGAAATAGCAGCAGGTTTTTTTGTTTTGTCATACGAGCCCCCATAATAGAGGAACGTCCCATCGTGGTGAAAGAGGAGAGAAGCTGGAGAAACTACTTGGCCCCTGTGTGTGTCCAAAAACCTGACTGGCTGGCCCCCGTCATGCTGCCACACGTCCCCGGAACAACGTAGCATGCGACACACTCCACGCCCTCCATGCCAGCCTGGCCCATTCCCACCAAAGCCTCAGACCACCACTGGATCCATTACATTACATTACATTACAGGCATTTAGCAGACACTCTTATCCAGAGCACATTACACCACATATTTTACATAGCATTTACGTTGCATCCATTTATACAGCTGGATATATCATACTGAAGCAATGCAGGTTAAGTGCCTTGCTCAAGGGTACAACGGCAGTGTCCTACCCGGGAATCGAACCTGCCACTGGATCCAAGGCTCAGCTTCTCACAATCATCCCAGCGCTGCGATGCTGCTGCATGCCCGGGCACAAAGAACCTACAGTGCCCAGACGTACATCTACAACATTCTTCAAGTCCAATCAAAACATTTAATAACTTCCACCGGGCTCACTGACGTTTTTTTTTTAAGAAAGGGAGAATTACGAGTCAGTTTGGAACGCGACAAACTCAGGCAAACCTTAGAGCTTTTAAAGAGATGAGCGACGTCCGATTCCCCCCACGAGCGCAGAGTTACCGCATCGCCGTCAGGTGCGTTAAAAAACGCACGTGGTCGGCGGCCATTTTGTCTTTGTCCTTGAACTTTGGTCCGCTGCACACGAGCGGCACTCTCCCCTCGTCGAGCGAAAGGGGGGCTTTTATTAGAAGTGAAATGAGTTTTCAGGCGGGGAAGTGACGAGCACAAGGGCACCGTCCGGCAGGCGAGCTGAGTTTTCAGGCAGGGAAGTGACGAGCACAAGGGCACGGTCCGGCAGGCGCTGTTTATTTATTGGTGCGTCCCTCGATGTGGCCACTCTGGGGATGCCAGGGGCGCTGAGATGCCTGTGGGCCTGTAGGACGGAGTGTAGCACAGTGGGTAAGGAACTGGGCTTGTAACCAAAAGGTCGCAGGTTCGATTCCCGGGTAGGACACTGCCGTTGTACCCTTGAGCAAGGTACTTCACCGAAATTGCTTCAGTACGTATCCAGCTGTATAAATGGATACAATGTAAAATGCCATGTAAAAAGTTGTGTAAGTCGCTCTGGATAAGAGCGTCTGCTAAATGCCTGTAATGTAATGTAATGTAATGCATTGGGGGGGGGGGTGGCATTTGACATGGGCACCTTGTAAAAGGCAGGGACCCCTCTCCACTGATGCACCACTTTGTCTGGACCAAGACCCGGCTGATGATGTCACTCTTTTTTTACCAGCCATCTTGACTAATTCCCTCAATCAATCAAAAAAAAAAAATCCAAATTTGTTGTTGTGGTTATAAAAGGCATCTAAACGATACACAAGCTGATGGCAGACAAAGGGTGGGGGTGAGGGGGGAGGGGGGAGGGGGGAGGGGGGCAGAAACTTCTGGAATGCTGCATGTCTCCATGCTATTGTGTACCCCCCCCCCCCCCTCCCCCCTCCGCTTCACAGCTCTGGTGGAGCGCTTTACTATTAATTCACTCTAATAACACTCCTTTAGCTCCTAATTCTCACGTCTCCCCACCACTAAGAAACAAATGTGCATTTCTTCACTTATCTTCAAACAGATGGAAAGGGCAGTACGTTAGTGGGATGAAATTAATCTGACCAGAGAGCCTGCCCCAGATTTAGCCTCAGATTAGGATTAGAGCTGAAGTATTTACAATCATTATTTTCAGATTAAATAAAATTCCACTTTTTAACCTGAAGAAGCACCAAGCATATCCGTCTCAAAATATGTGGGACTAATTGCTCAGAATAAATAAAACAAAGACAGAAAGATACAATCGTCATACAGAAAACATTTAGAAAATACACTATGCTGAAAAGATATATTCATTCAGTGTATTTCATTTGGAAATGTATTTAGGCGAAAGTGCTTTTTTATTTAAAGTATTATACATCATGTTTTCAATTTTTGAACTGGCTGCTATATACGCCGACGAAAAGAGAAAATGTAAGCCTTGTTATATTTGGAACAACATCATTCTAAACAGCATCGATTAATTAAATTCACTTAAGGGCAAAGCACCCCCCAATTTCTAACCCCCCCCCATTGCTCAAAGAAGACACGGAAACTTATCTCCCCAGTTCCTTGCTTGTGTTATTGTCCAATAAAAAATGCTGTTTTGCCCAGAGACAATTAAACAATTGTGCTCTTTTGCTAATTGATGGCAAAGTGGTAAAAGCATTCAGCTCCGGTTCCATTTATTTGTTCGTTTCGGACCATTAAGAGCCCCTTCCCCTTCATGAATCAAAGCCATTTGCCCAGCCCCGGCCACGCCATTGTTCTTTTATCACTTCACATTTTCATAAATCTCAGGTGGTAATCTCTTAATGCGGTTTGCCCCCCCCCCCCCCCCCCCCCCGGACTTTTTAAAGATATATGTAAAACGGTAACCCACTTCAAACAATAGCTTCTTTCCCTCCACCCCCCACCCCCCCCCCCCCCACTGAGCTAATGCCATCTTCTGGGATATGGACAATAAAAAAAACTGCGGCTCCTTTACTTTTGGTCACGCTTGAGGAAAAAAACAAACAAAAAGAAAAAAAAAAAAAAACCTTCCCGCTGAGAGGAAGCTACTCCTGCCTCCTCGCGCAGATCTTATCTGATAAATTAAAGCCTAGCTCGTCCTCCGATCACTGCGCACAGAGAAAAGCACATCCTCTAATTTGTTTGTCGCACTCATATCGTTTAATAAAGCTAAACACCCCATAATCTTGTGTGTGTGTGTGTGTGTCTCCAGGTGTGTGTACAGAAACGATGCTTTTATGAGGTCATGGTTATGCCAATATACAAATTAAATAATGTTTATATGTACATATCGCACACAAGAGTTTTCCAGGTGTTTTTAATACGGTGATGGTTACGCCAAATCAATATACTCCACACACAAGTAGGCCTTGCTGAGTCAGCGATATCAATTATTCAATTGATTTACATTGCATTATTAAACCAGTTGTACATAAATAATGCACTAATTTTAAAGAGATTTTGTTTTCTTTTAAAGATAAAAAAAAAAACATCTCCATACGGCGGAGTGTGAACTGGGACACCGCTAGATTAGAGAACATTCGGTGTTATCTTATCTTAGCAAAAGCTTAATGTCAAGAGAATCAATGCCAGTCCAACAAGTTGTTCATTAAAACTGAATGGCGATGTTTAATTCCATGTATTACAACGGAGTGCTGGCGTTTCTTCCTCCTCTCCCTGGTATAACGGAATTAAACTGACAACCAAAAAAAAAAAAAAAAAACACGAGGGGGGGGGGGGGGGGGAGGGGGGGGGGATATATCAGCCATTGTGGATTGACAATCAAAATCTGCTTAAATACGGCATATTGGGATATTGACAAATAATGATGTCAGCGAAGTGGTTGCTCAAGGAAGAAAACAATATTGCCAAACAGGAACAACCGTGAGCCCTCGTGATTTTGACTTTTGGCTGTTTTCATTATGGATAGCCAACCGCGTTTAATTAAAGTTGCAGATAGACGGCTAGATTGCATCGTTTACAGTGGACACAGAGAGACGGTCGGATCAATTCGTTTGTTTAATTCATCATGGGAGCAAAAAAGTACAGCATCGGTAATGAGAGCGCTATTACCGCCACCAAAAGTTCCACGTGCCGGAGAGCGCCTGACTGCGGTGGACAGCCGCCATTCCAAGGCTGGTGATGTGGAGGGGGCTCCTCCATCTTGTGAGCTGGGGCAGGGAAGACTACAGGCCAGTTTACAATTTGATGATGTATGATCGTTGCCACTGGAGATTTATCACATTAAATGGTCGGTTACAACAACTTTTAGTTTATACTAGAGCAATACTTAAGATTTTTCGTCGTCGTCACTATCGTCGTTGTGACCATTGGCGACACTTAAATTGTATTGAACTTTGACCCCGTCGCTGGCTCAGTTGTCATGACAACATCATTACAGAACGTTCTCATGTCCTGTAATTATCTTTAGCGAAGTGTAAAATCATCAACTAGCCTAACCCTAAAATAAATAAAAACAGAAGACCACACGTTTGCTGAAGGTATAAACACAATCTACAATGTTTCCGTGCCAGTACGCTGCCGACTGGGCGGACTACCGTTCTTATTGGTTACGTTTTCATACATTTTATTTATTTTAAGTCGAGCTATAACGGGATGTTGGCGACAATGTAGCAATGTCCATCGGCCAATCACACATCGCCTAACTGTAGACTGGCCTTTGAAAAGGCCCAGGTACAGGCCTGATTCACTGGCACTCTGAACACCTGCAGTAAACCCAGGAGGAAGACCCTGAGCTCGAGCTCCAACGCAGGCCTTAAAAACGGCAGACAGATCAGGGGGGCGTCAGTCCCGGCACCTCTACCCACAATCCCCTGTGGCGCGGTTTCTCGGACGAGCACCGCGGGCGTCCCCCCCCCCCCCCCGGCCACTCCAGCGCCTCGAGAGCGAGCGTTATTATCCCGGAAGCATCCCTCCGCGAATGCGTGGTTTTTATGGTGATGCTTTAATACATTAACTCCCGCAAAAAAAAATAAGGTGCTTTATTCCGGTCACAAATCATTAATCTACATGAGGATCAGGGTCTAACGGGACAGGGCCATGCCAGAGAGCCTGTGCCCCCCCCCCCCCGACCCGACCCCCCCTCCCTCTCCCCCTCCCCCTCCCCCTCCACACCTCCCCCCCCCCCCCCACCGCTCTGCCGTTCCTTACTGATTGCTCATGCCCATATTTATAATTCATGAGCCAAAATGCCTCTTCCTACTCCCGCCTCGCCCCTCAGTTATAAAAAAAAAAAAAAAAAAAAAAAAAAAAAGGTGGACGAAATATCAAGTTGTTTAGGAGCCAATACCTCGTCATGCTCAGAATCACAATAGGGCCCACTCTCCATCCATCGATCACTCCGCGCGGACAACCACCCGCCTTGATATTATCCAAATATTATTAAAACTTTGAACCCTGTCCCCATAAATTAGGAGCAAATGGCCTGGGTGCCATTAAGCAGGGAAAATGTATGGGCTTCAGTTGCTTCAAAGTAATTATGTGCTTAAAAGGAAGCGTGGCCGGGCATTTTGCAGTGGCAGGAAGGGGAAAAAAGGGGGGGGGGGCAGGGGGCTGGGGGCTGGTGGGGGGGGGGGGGGGGGGAGCAGGAATTGCGATCATTTGTTACAGTTTCGGCTTTTTTGTACACATCATTATTCATACAACAGGTCAGTCCGGCCCCGACGATCCAGCCCGAGGAGACCAAACATTTGTTACTAACAACGCACAGATAATACGGTGACACGTTAAGCAATCTTGTCCTTTTATAATGTTTGACTCGCCGTGATACACTTCAAACACTTTCCGTCTCCCTTCCTCCTTCTCTCCTTCTCCTCTCCTCTCCTTCTCATTCTCTTTGAGTATTGAGACACTGATGCCCTCCTTTCCCAGGAACCGCCATCTCTCAAACAGCTGCTGCCTGTCTTATCCATCTATCTGTTCCATTCTATTCTATTCAGCGTTCACCTATCTGTGTGTTTGCCGTTGTGGGAAACCCAACCTGATCAATTTCTCCCTGAACGCACACACACACACACACACACACACACATCTCACCGGTCGACCTCGTACCCATGCTACCAGATTAAATTCCACATAACAAGCATGGCATGTTTCACAGCACAGCTGTGTTAGTTACTCTTGCAAGGGTACGGTATCTTTTTTTTTTTTTGCCTTCCGGACAGCTATGGGGGAACCAGGCTGATTTGGGCTGTGCTGCACAAGGCCTCTCTCCTAACCTGCACCCCCCCCGCACCCCCCCCCCCCCCCCACCCCATCCTTTCTCTCATGCTTGGTGTGAGAACAGATAGAATCTGCGTATAGGGAGGACATGGGGGTGCGGTGGGCGAGGGGGGTGGGGGGCTACTTGGGGAGGGGGGGAGGTGGGGGGGGCAGGATAATTGATGGAGCATCTGCTGAGCTGCAGGTGTCTGTCCCCCACTCTCTTCGCCTGCCTTAACTGATGAGCTCACCGCCCCCTTACCGTACTGTTTAAAGCTTCCCCTGAAAAAAGTGACAGAGACCGAGCGCTGGTATATGTCAGCTATAAAAAATACCCCTGCCTTCCAGACATCAACCCACCCCATACAGGCTTTCCTGGTGATGAATTAGAAGTTGTTGTCTTATTTTTTTCCCCCACAGAAAGTTGCATTAAAATCCGCAGGCCGGGACTGGAACCACATCTGGGGTACGATGCATAACTATGTCGTAGGCCGCTACTGGCCCTATAAGCAAGTGAACAGTATATCATGGCATCTGGACAACGTAGTCTAGATATAACGGTCATTTTTTTCTCCTTCAAGTACCGATACTAGCCCAATCACTATGGCACAATTGAAAAATATCTCTGATTTAACAGTCCTCTTTTTAGTTTAGTCTGCATGTACTTGCATTATGGACAGAGTCATCAGTTTAACATAACTGTTGTAACTGTCAATGAATAATAAAACATAGTGTATATTCCATAGCTCTACAGGACAGTGATGCAGAGTATCTGCAGGAATCAGTTTTGCAGTATTTACGAAATGATAAGTTAAATCATTACTACATATAAAACATTTTTCAGTTTAGGTGGATTTGGAGGCATCTCTGGTGACTGTTGGTCACAAAAGATCATTTTCATACTCTAAATTCCAGTTCAATTTAAGACGAAGCCACAACCACAAGCCAACCAGCAGAGTTTCCCTGCACTAGGAGCACATTAAGTGTTTAATTTTCTTGGAGGATAATCCAGCGCTACCATAGTTTGGAGGAAGAAGAAGACTGCCTACACATTGTTTCACATTACAGAAAAGAAAGTAAGGAAAGTAAGCCAAATGGATTTTTTAAAAAACCAAAAAAAAAACTGGACTTCCAGACAGGTACTGAGGGCAAGACTGTTCTTCAAAGACATATCAGTTTTGCTATTTAAATAATCTACCCCCACCTGCTAAACGCAAATTCCAAGCAACAGTATTAAAGTGCGCTTAAAAAACTACTTGTTAAAAAAAAAAAAAAAAAAAAAAAACCTTTGAATTGAACTATTTGAGTCCTTTGATTGCTATCTGGAGGCTACAGAGGGCAATTACACTGGAGCCCATTAAAGCAGCAGATTGCACACGTGGCAGACGCTGTGGAGCGGGAACGGGCTCGTCTATCTCTCAGTCACAGGTAGGACTCAGCCGGGGATCTCTGTATCCGCACAGAGCGATCCTCTGCCAGGCCTTCAAATTCCAGCGATGCTCGCGGAAAAAAACACACACATTCGACAGCCTCGGGACGCTCAATGGAAATAATAAGCTGTGAGATAAAAAAAAAAAAGTGACCTTTGGAGGAACCCATGTTGATTACATGTTGTCCAAGCTCAAAGGATATCACGCTCCATGCTGCCCCTTCTGAGAACTGAATCCCAACAATCCGACACCAGCAAAAACTCACATCTGCTGCCTATCAGTAAAAAAAAAAGATAAGAGTTCAGTTGTAAACAAGAGGTAAAAAAAAGGAGATACACCAGACACAGAACTATCATTCATTCACGGTTTCAGTTCTTTGTAACCTTGCGAGATGCAATGACAAGCAACAGTTTCAATCCGTGCATAGAAAAGGGAAAACAATCTTTGGATTTTAGCTGTAATTATAGGCTGTACAGTTCTTCCACACTAAAATGGTATTTTCACTGGGTTTTTAAAAAAGATTGCGTTCTATTATAGTCGGTGGTGCTTCATACATCTTCAGTTGCCGTGACATTTTCCCCTGCAGCACAATTGTCCTTCTTGGTTTAATTTAGGCTGCATCGCCGGGCAATTTCCAGCCTAACGGAGGTAGACATCCACAAGTGCCCACGGAATCAACCAACAAACTTGTCCTGTTCTTACCTGTGTGACAGGTTCCAGCAAGGACACGCGAGGCAAAAAAAAGTCAGGGCCATCATGAGCAGTCATAAACAGACGGGAATCGAGTGGCCAAGCGTCACACAGGTCCCCTCCACAGCCCCCCTACAGGGCCAAGCGAGGCGACACACCTCCCCTCCCCTGCACTACCAATCCCAGCATTCCTTTGGGTCTGCGAGAGCAGGCCAGGCGGAGGTACAAAGGGATGAGGGGGAAGAGAGAGAGGGAGGAAGGGAGGAAGGGAGGGAAAGATCATTTGTTTCCAGTTCTCTCTCAGCTCCAGGCCTCCTGTTCTCCCCACTGCCACTGATTTACTGCCTTTCTCAGCTGCCCACATCTAAGCAGACGAATAATTAGAAGCCTTAAAAAACTGGGCAGTTTAAAGCTGTTGTAATGAAATTTTCTGTTTTTTTGGGGGGGGGGGAAGGGGGGGTCTGTTCTGGTGTGTGCGAGGGTGTGGGGTGGTAGGCGGAGACAAAACCCGAAACATGGGTACGGCAGTGTGCTGAAAAGGGGGGGGGGGGGGGGGGTAAGTTTCCAGAACATCCCACCATCACGGTCCACTCCAACTCTCTCACACACACACACACAAGTTCTCACACCGTCCTCACAAGGTTACTTATTCATACTATTTATTATGCTCATTGTTATGCTGATTAAACACATCCTTGGGTGCAGGGTGTCAGTTATTGAGCAGCAGAGTGGAGTGGGGCACAATGGCCCAGTCTAGCCTCTTTCACGGAGAGACGGTAGAGCAGGGAGACGCGGCGGCCCACCGACTTCAGATCAGCCGGGTCCGACGCTCGCAGACACGCCAGCCAGACCCAGAAACCCCGTCTCATTGTCCTAGTCCACGTTCGTCAGTGCATTCTGGGAAATGCTTCACTGCAAAAAAGCACCGTGAGCGTCCCAGCCCCCAGACACTGGGAACCTCACTGCACTCTCGCGCTGAAGCATTTCTCATAGTGCACTCACGAACGAGGACTATTACAATGAGACATGCACATTCGTAATATACAAATAAATGCACTTGTGGAGACTTAATTATTGATACTGTACTTGTTTTGTTTGATTTGAGTACTGTACTTGTACGCTGATGCCAGAAGTACCAACATTGCAGCGTCGCTCACTTCATAATTCATAGTGAAACCTTTATAAGGAGTCAAAGTTATACATCAAAAATGAATTCTCAAAACACAGGTAACTGAGCTGGCGCAATTTTGTAAATGAATCACTTTGAACGCACAGAAGTTTTTTTTACAGGTGTCTGCAGAACACCTGCGTTGGTTTTCTCAGTTCTCTCATTTCCACGGCGACGCACCGCTGCGTTTGGCCGTCGCGTGAACTTTGCGCCGGTGTCGTTCTCAAATGTCTCGCACCTCTACGAGCGGGTACTTCCTGCCCCCCGGGACACAGAGGGTCCCGGCCAGGTGACCTCAGCCCTCGTCTCCGGAGGAATCCCAGCTATGCAGGAGGCCCTTCCCTAATGGCAGCCAGCCCTCCTATTTACCCCCCCCCCCCCCTCTGTTTTTGGCACAGCTCGGCATGCGTCATTTACCCCCCAAGCAACCTGTCTTTGTCCGCTCGTCACCTGGCCACTTCTGTCTCAGCGGAGGGGGGGGGGGGGGGGGGTCTCGGAGAGAGGCGACGAAAAAACGAAAACAAGGAAAACAGTCACTCGGAGCGAAAAGGGTATCGCCTCTGAACACGGACCTCAGGCGGACATTCCAAAAGCGTGTTTCAGCCGCAGAAAAGCGTGACGCACAGGTGCCGCGCGGACGCGTCAACAAACGCACCTGAGAGGAGAGGAGAGGAGGAAAGAGAACGGGAGAGAATAACAAACGAGCGCTGACCCGCCCTCTTCTCACGCGACCTCCGACCCTGGGAGGAGTCCAGGACATCAGGTTCATGAAAGTCCGCAAGTTATGAAAGGTCTTTATCTGCATATGGTAAATGGTAAATGGACTGCATTTATATAGCGCTTTTATCCAAAGCGCTTTACAATTGATGCCTCTCATTCGCCAGAGCAGTTAGGGGTTAGGGGTTAGGTGTCTTGCTCAAGGACACTTCGACACACCCAGGGCGGGGTTTGAACCGGCAACCCTCCGACTGCCAGACAATCGGTCTTACCTCCTGAGCTATGTCGCCCCTTACCTCCTGAGCTATGTCGCATATCCCATTAACAAGGAGATTAATATCTAAAAAAGGAAGAAGAGTAACTGCAAAATACGAGGAATCTGCTGTGGCCTATGCAGCACACTGCAGAACACTTAATGCTAGCTACTGTACTAACAAACCTTCGAGAGCACATATTTACACAGATGAGAGAGCCGAGGCTTTAGCCCTTCCAAGTTTTTAAGAGCTAAATCCCGGAATGCAGATCAGATATCTTCCACCGAAATTTTAAATTGAATGTTTGACAAAATTTGCTGGTGAACTGACAAGTACTGCTGCACATTAGTACAACGTTTCCTGCAGAACCTCGACGGCAAGCAAGCCGGTGAGAGACCCTTTGAAGAAGAAAGACACAATGGAAACAAATGAGTATAGTAAAATAGTAATGACTCCAAGGTAAAAACCTCAGATTCAACAGAAGCAGAAGAGAAGGAGCTTATTGAGCGATAGAAAGAACAAGTGTTTCTTTTATCAATCTGCCCGAGACATAGCCTCCGATTTCAAATCCAGCGTGCTACGTCGGCCCCATATGCACTGGGAGTGATTCCACGGTAGCCCAACTCTCGTTTCCCACAACGGTACGAGAAGCACACTTGTACTGCACATACTTAGAATAAAAAAAAGAAATATGGGCCAGACCTCAGGCATTAAATAACAGCTGGGGCCTTTTCAGATGGATTGGAATGGCAACCTCTCTCCTCTGGCACCTGACGCGGTTAAAAAGTGTGCTGTGGCCTTTTAAAGCGTGCGAGGGAAGTACACAGCGCTCTCAGAGCCAAACGCATACAGGTCCACTGAGGGAGGGGCCGTGTTTGCTCTAGGCCCACTCCCCCAGCCAGGACAGTTAGCATGTGCAGGAGAGCGCGTGCGCACACGCACACACACACAAACACATACACACACACGCACACAAACACACACACACACACAAACACATACACACGCACGCACACACAAACACGCATGCACACACACACACGCAAGCACACACAAACATGCACGCACACAAACACACACACACACGCACACAAACTCAGGCTGGCCCCACTCTTGGGCCTGTCATTAAACACCTCTCTCTTCCCTTCTTTTCTCTCCCTCTCTCTCTCTCTCTCTCTCTCTCTGTCTCTCTTTTTTAACTGACATTCTTTGCCCCCCTCCTCGCCACAGTTGTCACAATTGGACAGGGAGAAGGGAGGGGAGGGGAGGGGTTGGGGGGCGGGCGGGGGGGGGGTGGGTGAGTTTGGCGGGCGGGATTGAAGAATATTACCAGGATGTAATCCCGTCCAAATGGCACCGGCTCATTTCTCCTGCCCTTTTTCTATTTTGCTTTCTTTGTTAAGGCTTTGAGCCCCAATCAGGGAGGGGGGGTGGGGGGGCGGATGTGTAATGGCGCTGTGGCCAGAGAGGGCTGCGGGCGGGACAGCCGCGCAATTAGGTTAGGGACCGCCATCTATCTCCTATTGTACAACAGGAGCCGGGGCCTCAAAGTGTGTGTGTGTGTGTGTGTGTGTGTGTGTGTGAGGCACACACATGGTAATGAAGAAAAACACCCCACCGGTCAATATCAATGATGTTAACAAAACACTCCGCTGTCATCTGGAAATCATTTGCCGTCCCCCCCCCCCCAACCCACGGTTAAAAATCCGGCGCGTATTATTGAAAAATAAATGAATTAAAATTCAAAATACATTGGCGCACTTGCGTACACATCTGTCCCAGTGTGTCTTCCTTTCTCAAAATATGTACGTGTATCCTGAGCTATGCACATAACGTACATATATCTTTCCCTTTTGTGCCCCGTTTGTGTGAGAGCAGTGTCGCAGGGCCATCTGTGCAAACCCCGTTCCCCCCCCCCACCACCCCCACCTCCCTGGCAAGTGTCTGTGAGGCAGACAGACGAAGGAAAAAACAGTGCAGGAATGTGGGCCTATGTATTGTTTATAAAAATAAACCATCTGGACAAAGATGTACACAGAGAATTTATATTAAACAGCTGCAAAAGCAAGCTTCTGAATGTGACAGGGGTTCCTGGTGATGCAACGGGACCACACCACACGAATATTTCAGTCTTCCAAGCAAAGAAAAAAAGAAAAAGAGAAAAGAGAAAAGGACTAATCTTAACTCAAATCAAACAAAAAAAAGCAGTGGGCAGAGTCAAAAATGTAGCCCCTCCCCCGTGGGAAGAGCTCGACCAATCACAGGGCAGCAGGAACACAGAGACACGCCCACTTGTCTTCAGCAGTCACTGATCATGCTGGAAAATGCGGAGTTGCATTAAGTGATACTGTACTTCTTTTCTTAAACAACTTATTATATTGGGTTTTTTCCACATATGTAAAATCCAATTTATACTTTCCAGATTATGTTTCTGAATTAATTACCTACATCAGTCATTAGGCTGTGACAAGAACACTGCATAAATCTGTCAATGAACAACAATAGGGTATTGAACTGCTTTCAGAAAAGAAATATGAACGAGCTAGTTACAGCACCTCTAGACAAAGAAATAATTTAAATTAAACTCAAAATAATTTCAACACGAACAACTCCATACACATACAAATACAAGCTTATAAAATACACACAGTTTCTATCCTGACAAAAAAAAACAAAAAACCGACTCATCAAGGTTGTCAGGGCATGACACATTTTGACTGTCTCTCCGGATGTGAAATATTTTGTGGGAACACACACACACACACAAAAAAAGGTGAATCACTGGCAAATCATACGGAACAGATGTGAGGAATACACAGGCTTACATTCACTGACCATCTGGCCAAATCAAATATTGTCTTAGCGGCCCCCCTAACTATTTGTCTCTGACACTGCCGCATTGTTCTCGGTCACATGCAGGTACCCCTCCAGCCATGGCCTAAAATTCGCCCGGTCGTAAGCCCTGGTCAAAAAGCCCAGGGTGTTTACAGAGGTGACGTCCATGTAAAAACACGCAGTCGCAAATAGAGGTTTTCTTTTCCCTCTTCCAGTAGTCGTCGTTTTTGTAGCCACACTGCTAGAGAGCTCTGGTGTGAGCTCTGATCTGATCTCGCATCCTCACAAAAAGCCCCTCAGAACAGAGATAAAAAAGTACGATAAAACCAGCGTACTGGCCAGAAAAACTACTCCTCAGAATGACAAAAGCTAACTCCGGAAATAAGAATAATTACATGGAATACCATATCTTTGATCCATAGTTATATAGTTATATATATTAATAGTATTTGACATATAGCCATATTAATGAAAATTCCTGCAAAGTTACAATTTAATTTTACATCGTGATATGGTCCGCTCCACAGGCTGCCACCGTACACAGAACAGTTAGCATTTTATACACTGACATGTATGCCATGAGAAACACACGCACGCACGCACGAACGCACACACACACGTAAATATAAAACCAATTCCCCAAAAATATATGTAAGGGTTTAAAAAAAAAAGGGAATAGTGTTTTAAAAATTAAGAGCAGCAATCATTATAATTTTCCATGAACTTAATTTGTTTTCTCCCAAGTTACTTTGATTGCAGACTTCCAAAATGGCCACTCTTTAATATGAGTTCTTGTTTCTTCCTCGTGATCCATCTGGACTCAGTGGTGTCCTAGATCCGGCACATGTACAGTTAACTACACTCAGCTGCCTAACTGCATGGCCATTCATGCAGCTGCTTCTCAAAATGCTACTCCTGTAAATTTAAAGCCTTTCACAAAATTCTTCTAGAGCCAAAAATTAATCTCCAAACATAATGTAATCACTGTGCTGCAACTACTGAACTGAGCTTTCTAAATCTAGCCAATTCAGATATGTGTGACTAATGAATAAAAATTTGAGTAAAAATTTTAAAACAATGAACAAAATCAAGCTACTTTCAACAAAACCATTTTTGTAATGGCAGACAAACTGGCTCATGGAGATGACTTTGACATTTCACAGTTGGGGAAAAAAAAATCATAATTTAATATTGCGATTACAGCTCTATTACAGATACTGAGGTAATAAAGATGCAATTATAAAACTGAGGTCTCTTTGTCCATTGATTGAGAAATATTATTTTGCATCTGCAGTGGTAGAGTACAGGCTGCCCACCAATACTTCAAGGCTGCAGACTCTTACCGCCTCAACTATCTAATAAAAGATAATATGACACCTCTCTCCAGTCTTCAAATTCATCTTCTATGAATGCATCATGCACTTTACTTTGCTCTTGTATCTTTTCATTAACCCATGATTTTTTTTTTCCCCTCTCGTAGATAATGTTTATTGGCTTATTTCTAAACTTGAAGTGCATCAAATTGCCTGCATTGCTAATTGGATTTCCGGGACGACGATTGAGGTTGAAGATATGTGTATGAAGTTCCCCCCACTGTCAGACAGGCTTACCTTGACAGCAGGCTCTCAAATTAACAGAGATCACTCTACTTAAAAGTTCCTTCCATTCGCTTTAATGCGGCTGAAGGGCTCAGCTGTGGGATAAGCGCTTATTTAATGATATGAAAGAAGGGCTCCTTGGTTAGGTTCTCTGGAAAATTTTCTTTTCTGATTTCAGACTATTTGCATCGCTA
This sequence comes from Anguilla anguilla, assembly GCF_013347855.1. Lineage (NCBI taxonomy): Eukaryota > Metazoa > Chordata > Actinopteri > Anguilliformes > Anguillidae > Anguilla > Anguilla anguilla. The sequence continues at coordinate 31,802,690 of NC_049216.1, read as the reverse complement.
CGGAGGAATGTTACCTCTCCAGATCGTCCTAAACCTGCAAGTACCTCAATTTATGAAATATAACAACCTCCCGAAACAGAAGTCGCACATGCTGTCCTGAGAAACTGATTATAGTGCATAGTTAATAGACTGCTGCCAGAGTTATGCAGGTTTAACCTGCCTGCTATACCCACATGTCCCTTGGCTTAAGCCAGCATACTTTAAAGCACAGCAAGCTATCGCCGTTAAAAAGAGCATGGCTAATTAAGCAACCCCAACCCCCCTTTCCTAAACTTCAAAACAATAGATGAAAGAAAAACAGAAAAACAGAGAACATTATTGATATATACACCGGTTGAAAATGACAGAAAATGAAATGGCTGCTTGTAACTGTTGTCTTCGTGCACAAGGCCTCTCAGCAGGGCGGTGTGCGTGCCACACACACACACACACACACACCGGGTGGACGTGCTTATATTACAGGAGGTCGGCATATTGAAAGGCCCCCCCCCCCCCGCTTATCCGATCAGGGCGGTTAATAATAGCAGCGGAATAACTTGACTAACGCTGGGCAGAACAGGCTTTTAATTGGTTTATAAATTCTGCCAATCATGTGCTGGAATGGGCCTCGCCGAATCACCTTCGAGTAAATCTGCTTGAGGCTTCGGGGAAATCAAACGGTACGGCGTCGCAGCCTGTGTGTGTGTGGAGAGCGAGCGAGTGAGTGGAGGTGTGCCTCGGTGCGTGTGTGTGTGTGTGTGTGTGTGTGCGCGCGTATACGAGCACATCAGGTCATGTGCCTACAGCAGTCAAATTGGATTAGCAGATTACATTTCCCCCCTTGACCCTGGCAGCTTTCAGACGCTGCGCTACTTATCTCATCCGTGTTTGCGTCGGGGCTGATGCCCCCTACCTAGCCGCGCGCTTCTGTGCACCTCCAGCCTGTCCTCCGCCCTGCAAAGTTTACCCGCAGTTAGGGGTGAGCTGGCAGAGAGCATAGCGCCATTTTGATTGGCTGGCTATGACAGGCCCAGAATGCACTGGGGCGTAGGACATAACCAGGATTAAGTGCCTTTCGGGGATACGCCCTCTAAAAAAAAGCACCTCTGGCTGTTCCATGAGATCATTATTTTATTATGAACTTTTGGAACTTGAAGTTCATAATAAATATGAGGGATTATATAATGGAAAACAACTGAATAAAAAACAGAAGTCGGCAAACACTGTTTTTTCTGTGATCTGTACCTGCTGTAATTCCATGCATTAACAGGCCAATCACATGTCAAAATTCCTTGACAATTAACTGATCTTTCCACAGAAGAATCGTATGAGTGAAAGATGCAGGCTATTCACACATGTTGCAGTTTTTTTTTCTTTCCTGTTACTAATCCATAACAAAGTTCACATGCCTACTTTTTTTTTGCCAGTAGCTGCTACTTATACAAGCAAAGACATTACACCGCTGCGGCCGAAAAGCTTTGAACAAAATTACTTCCTTTTGCACGCCACAGGTTTAATTATGTGTTGGGGAACATAAAACAGGTCAGACAATTTGTAATGGGAAATCATATTTCCATTGGAGGGATAATGACACAAGCAATGATTTATAAGGGACGGGGGCATAATCATTTCTTTTTTTCACAGGCGGGGGGGGGGGGGGGGGGTGGGGGATCGGGTTTCGACTAATGGGAGCGGCGCTGAAAGCTCTAATTAGTTTCGTAGTCCGCTGCCACCAGAAAAGAAAGAAAAGGTGCCACAATAAACAAGTTCTCACAGTTGACTTAAAGCTTGTAATCTGAGTCAATGTTCCGTATTTAGGCTGTGGGAATTATGAAGTACTCCGTGTAATGCCAATAACTAATCCACGGTGTCTTCCCCCTCCTTACGAGGGCAGGGGTCTCCTAATGACTACAGTTCCCAGAAAAACTTGTTTTTTTATTTATTTATCCACAGTGCACTTATGCAGTACAGGGCTCTAAGCTTTTGCAAAGACCAGCGTGTACATATACAGCATAATACATAAGACTGTTGTGCCATACAATGGTTCTGTTTGTTCAAACCATGTCCTCTTTGTTTAAAGAACCCCAGATAATAAAGCGACACATTTACTTGACCTGAATGCAATAATACTGATATTTAAGAGTATGAAAATATTCCAACAATTCAGGGAAATATGCGCGGCTGCAAAATAAACGGCTGACTCACTAGCATGTGAGTGTTGTTTCGAGTTCTTGCTCAATAACGGAGCGGTAAATAGTGTGTAAACATATGCAGTTACCTTTTTTCAGTGTGACCGTGAATAAACACAGGCCTGAGGACCCGAGCGAACTACCTTAGAGGTTTGGAATTTTCCGCCTCTCTTTCAAAGGGCTCGAACGTGACAATTACCATCCACACGATCGTTTTGATTCATGGTGTATTCAGTTCAGCACTCAGATACATAAATACATATCTGTCTAACCTTTCTTAGGTAATGGTTGAGGGCTTATGTTCCAGGTGCTCTCTGCTATAACCCTATGAGTCAGACACCGTAGTCATTAGATATGAAGAAGGCCAATCCAACCGCCCCCGGGTCTATTGTCCTTAGCAACAGACACATGGCCAAATTACAGCTTCCTGTAAACAAACAGCAGCAGCCATTGTGTCTTGCGGACACCGATACCCCGTGTTGCTCATACGATGTCTTCACAAAGCATCTAAAGATGTGATGCAAAGGTACATCTGCCCTTTGTCACCCAAGAACCAGAAATGTAAACAATATTTCAAACGGCGAGGCATCATCACACCGCGTGAGCGTCCGATTGACTCTGGCTCAGACCGGCACGTCTCCTCGCGGTGTTTACGTTATTGGTGGTGATGAGCAAGAGCAGGATGAAAACAGAAAGATACAGGTGGCATAACACGGCCTGTCTGTGTGAGGAAGTGATGAGAGATCTGTCTCTCACACACAAGAGGCTCACTGCCTTCCGTTCCCAGACACACATACACACACACACACAAATGCAGACACACACACGCACACACACACAAATGCAGACACACACACACACACACACACACACAAACGCAGACACACACACACACAAATGCAGACACACACACACACAAACGCAGACACACACACACACAAACGCAGACACACACACACATACACACAAACGCAGACACACACACACGCACAGAAACACACACATACACACACTCACGCACACAGGGACAAATACACACACACACACACACGCACACAAACGCACACACACACACACACCACCCTCTCTCTCTCTCTGATCTTAGCTGTGCAGGCCCAAGGCACTATTCGCTTGGTTTACAGAAGCCTTCCTACTGCAGACATGAGGTCACAGAGCTGCTGAGGAGGCAGGGAAACAGACAGTGAATATTAGAAGGTAACGTGCATCTGACTACAGCCCAGACAGAATACTTATTAACTCAAATGAGAGTTCCTCTATTGCCTCTGCCCTCTGTCCTGAAATCTTTCTTGTAAAAACCAATGGCACTGAACAGAACACCTGGTTGTGTGTGCACATGCTTTTTTTAGTCCTTTCAACGGCAGGTCTTCATTTAAAAAAGAAAAAAAGAAGCAATATTTCACAGCTGTGTTTCGGGCAGTCCCAGTCTTCAAATCAGATATTATGAGTTTAAACAAAAAAATCTAAAACCCCAGTAAATGCTTTTATGCTCTTAATGTACTGTGTGTTCGTGCTAATTTAGTAGTGATATGATGATAGAACAAAGTATAACAAATGCAAACAGTCTCACAAAATATACAGTGCATATAAAATATTCATACACATTATCTCATGCAGAATATTATGCAGATCTTGTCAGTCTGTGAAATAACAGGGATGCCTCCGTGCCCTCTAAAGATTCACGCCATGCATGAGAATGTAGCGCCCCCTCAATCTGACATGACCCAAGTTAAACCATGCGGTCGTTCCCCGCACTTGGAACGGTACTTCTCTCTAGGGTTTTTCGACACACTTGTTCCTGGTTATGGTTATACACTTTGCTGTACGTCGCTCTGATTAAGAGCGTCTGCCAAATGCCTGTAATGTAATGTAATGTAATGTAATGACTCGCTTGCATGTCACAGTCAGAGACAAGCTCAGCGAGCACACAGGAAGGAAGTCCGGGGGTGGGTCACAACGCATTTGAGCCCAGGGAAGAGCCCGCTCGCCATCCTTCACAAAAGGCGCTCGATGACGCCGGAGGAGAACAAAGCCGCGGGTTTAATGACCAAAACAAAGGTGCGGGGGGCCGGGGGCTGGGGGGGGGGAGGGGGGGGGGGAGGGAGGGGAGGGGGGTCAGGGAGAGAGCGAGAGGAAGTGAGGACATCACACATCACCCCTGGCTCCGTGACACAGACGGCCCTGCTGGCAGAACAGGCTTTGAACCGTCTCACAGTTACAGCCCCAACAAAAAAAAAGACCTGCACAGCCGGGTGGGATGGGGTCAGATCCAGATACGGGGTAAGGTGGAATTAAGGTAACGCGCTGTGAAGGCCTGTGTTTATGCAGACGGGCCATAACCCACTACCTGGGCTTTCAACAAGGGGGGGTCAGCGGCACCCTGGGGGATCCCTGTCAGTACTGGACAGACTTGACATGCAACGATTACTTATAGATTTAGGAAAATATTTTAAATTAAAAATATAAAACTTTTTTAAAATATTTTTTTTAAATATAGCACTTTTAGCTTATGATGGAGGTCCCCTGGATGCCTTTGATGCTGGATGGGGGTCCTGGATCAGAAAAAGGTTGAAACCTCCTGCCCTCCAAAAATGATAAACATGACTTAAGTGTGCCATCAGGAGAATATAACCTCTCCATTGTCAACATTTTATTAAAGTGAATTAAAATTTAAACTGTTAATGTGGATTATCATTCCTCCTGTAAAAATACAATAATGATAATAACCTTATTAACTTAAAATTTTTATAACACTCTGTATTATAAAACCAAGAGTACCATCTGTACGGACTATAACCATTTTCAGCCAAGTTACAGAGGCTCCATCAGCCTGGACTTGAGCCCAAGTGAAGGGGACTTCTCTGATGTTTTCTTTAAGTCCTTCTGTTTTTCAATCGAGCAAAACTTAATAACTTCTCCTGACCACTGCCAGCCGCAATTCATCAAATCAAGTCACACGGCGGAACTTTACCTGTCAGGTATGCAGCACCAATCTGATGCAGGTCAGAAGCCATCAGCGACGTGTGAATTTGGGCCTCAGAATTTGAGGACTGTGGAGCGCGCGCGCGCGCGTAGCGTGTCACTCCGTTGACCCCCCCCCCTGTACCACCTCATCCCTGTGCCACCCTGTCTCTTTGCTTCTCCGTCATTCACAGGTAGCAGGGGGACTGGGGGGGGACAGGCGTGTGCCTGATCCTGCACTCACCACCACACAGAGCTCCCACCACCGCCGCCGCCACAGCTGCAGCTCACAGACACCGAGACATAAAACAATATGGCTACCTGTCAATAGATTTATGATGTTATCATTCTAGTTTGAATGTTTTTTTTTTTTTGTCCCCGCCGCTGCGCGTAGAAAGGAAAAGGTCAAAGTACGCGCGGAGGAGAAGGCCCCCCGAGTCGGACACCCGCACGCCCGGAGCGGCGAGGTTCCCCGTGTTCCTGTGTTGATTTGAACTCTGTAACACCCAGCTCTGCGTGCGACGAGAGTTCACCACCTCAGCTCCGTCTCCGTCAAGTGCTACCTGCTCCCTTCGGGGCATTTTTTAGCGCTCTCTTTTATGTTTTTTGAGACAGAAGGTGTGTGTGTGTGTGTGTGTGTGTGTGTGTGTGTGGGTGTGTGTGTGGGTGTGTATCCGTGCGTGCGTGTGTACCTGCGTGCCTGCGTATGTGCGTGTGTGTGCGTGTGTGCGTGCATGCGCATGCGATAACCTCTTGTGTTCAGGTCAGCAATGGATAAAAACAAGAACAGGAATTCTACACATATGTTGTGATGTAATAAAGTTGTATTATGTACAAAAATCTTTTATAGTGACATTTGATATTTATTTTGTAATGTTACAAATATAGTGTACAGTGTATCCATCATAAAGTATATGCTTTTTCATATGATACATTGACAAATTTCCTGGGGTCAAAAAGAACTCATGAGTTGGTAAACGACAGGTAAGCTCAAAAGAGCTCTCTGTGTATTCATGACTCCAATTTCTCTTTAAACAAACAAAAAATAATTCTAGGAAAAAGGTTTTATAGATCCCCTCCCCCTCAAAAAAAAACTGCTATGGAGTTTCCTGAGTTCAGACTTATAAAGGCATTTTACACCGACAGCAGCAGGGAAGTCTGCTTAAAGAAAAAGGTGTGTGTGTGTGTGTGTGTGTGTCGCGGGGCTGCGTTTCGTCTAAGACTGCAGAAGAAACTATATTTTCACCGACCGATAAACACACACGTCGCTTCAGTTAAGTACGTTAAGACTTAAATTTGAAGCCCGCCAGATAAAACGGCACAACCGTGCCAGGAGAGTGGCGCTAGCACCACTGTAGCGAAGCGCCGCCGTTTAGAGAACGCCAGCAAAGATTCTAAGTTTAGAATATCTCCACCAGGCTCCCCGCGGGCCCTTGCACTGATATTTAACAAAACATTAATCTTCTTGCCAGCGATTCTAAAGGATACTGTGATGTAGCTGGAGCTTTCAGACCGGGTAATAGTAATTCTATTGTTCTCGCCTTTATTTATGCCTTGGCCGTACCAGGCAGATGAGGTAAGTTTTTTTTTTTTTTATATGTTATTATTCAAAACTGCCGATACATAAAGGCTGATTGCACAAATGTCTTTCTGTTTCTTCAGCGCTGCCCCCCCCCCACACTCCGCCCCCCGCCCGCCTCCCGCCCCACTTCCCCCAGCCTCCAGCGCATTTTCCTTTTTTCCCCTTCTTTCTAAATCACTTGCGAAATTAGCATATGAATTACTGTATATCTCCTATTATATGATGCGCTGACAACATTGGCTTCCAACCCCCCCCCCCCACACCTTCCCCCCTGAACAAAACAAGATGTTACTCTAACGCTCTCCCAAGCATTGCATTGCGCGGCAGAAACGTTCACAAGGATCACACAGCATTTTAGATATAATAATCACCGTTGAAGGCTGGCTGTAACAGACCTTCATTTAAACCAGCCTCTCACGTTAACATATTCAAATGATTCAGTCTCATTTGTGGGACCCTCTAGAAAGGCACTTTTCTTATTTTTTATATTTTACTGAAAAACACATGAGCCAAACGAAACGTTTTTTTAAATTTTTTTAATTCTTTTTTTTTTTAATTCTTTTTTTTTTAACGTTTACGGCTAAAGCATCTTTTATTAGTTAGTTAGGCAGCGGTGAAAAGCGCTCGCTCGGTGACAAGGTTACATGAAAAACCAGAATGCCCTTGCACACAGTTTTCTCAGACCGGCGTTATTTACGACATCAGCCGAGTCCGGCCCCTTTCAAAGAAAGGGTACAGTATAGGAACAGACAGCAAACAGAGAATGACCTCTTACATGCGCACTGAAGTGGGTCCAGCTTGTTTTCACTTCACCTCTCGCTATATCGATTTACAAAAAAAAAAAAGAAAAAAAAAAGTCAAAACTACTCCATATTTCAGTTTGAAGTTACAAACTAACATCCACCCTAATGATTCAGAGCACTCGTCTGCGAAGGTCCCTTTCTCTCCTCCAAGTTCTGTTTTCTTTCAAAGAGCAGATCAGCTTCAAAGCATTGAAACTGACAGATTAATTGTTCGGTAGGGGGAAAAAAAAAGATTAATTGTTCAGCAGAAATGCAGCTTCATAAGCTATTGAATTTCTGCTCAATTACTAATGGCCTTTGTCCCTTTGGAAATCTACTGTATAAATATAACAGACACTTGTTTCAGTCTAACAGCTGTTTATAAACGTATGACAGCCTCCTCCATGACTCTCATCTCGCATTATTTTCCATGCATCTCTTTCTTCTTTTTGATTGCGTGATGTTATGACAACCGTAATTGTAGGCTGTCAGTCCATGACAGCTTTTCCAAATACCTGACTTGTTAAGAACATCAAAATATGAAGTGAATGGTGCTCACAATAACACGTTATTTGGATTGTAAATGGTCTGCTTCCCAACAGGAATTTTGGATGCCATTTTTTTATGTTTCTGTAACTATGCAGCACGTAGACAAAATCCTGTTGGGTCTCAGTTCTCAGACTTGACTAGGTTTTGCGTTTTTTTGTTCTCTGAAGAAGAACTGAAAACATCCCTCCTTAACATTTTTTCTTTTTTTTACTTAAGAAAACTCATTGCCTGTACATCTCTACACATACTTACTAGTCAGTTCAACAGGAGCAGGGTAACCGACCAAAGGAAAACTGCATGCCCATATACTGTCACAAGACCAGGGATTCCCCGCGTACTGTAGCTATTTAGAGGAGTTCAGTTCCAGTTAATTTATCTTTGCTCATTGGTGATTCCATCCTCATGAAACGTAAGACTAGAGACAGTACAGTGTGCATACCTTTATGTCTGGACCTCAACCCACCTTTTTACTCCTTATTTGATCGAATGCATTTTCACGGATTTAGCTGAAACTCATTCCTCTGTCTTATGTTGACCATTTGCTCACCTGACGTAAAAAAAACAAAATAATTTTTTTTTGTTTGCGTGACTAACACCCATAAACAGGGAGATTTAGAGGGCTTATATTGTACATATTATACTTAATTGTATATTTTACTGAGGCGTTTTGGATTAAGCACCTTGCTCAAGGGTACCGCAGGTGAGCTGGGCCTTAAACCTGCATCCTTCCACCCAGTTCCACTTTGGCTAACTAAGGGGTATTTATAAAGCACAAAAGAGCTTGCAATTTAATACCACATTTGAACCAGTAATAAAACCTTCTAGGTTTCACATGTCAGTAGTATATTGTGTTTGTGCGTGTCTGGGTGTGTGTGCGTTTTTGTGTGACTGTGTGTGGATGTGTTTATGAGTTTGTGTGTGTGTGTTTGTGAGTTTGTGTGTCTGAGTGTGTGTGTTTGGGTGTATCTGTGTGTCTGTTGTCTGTGTGTGTCCGTGTCTGTGAGTTTGTGTGTGTCTGTATTTGTACCAGCTAGTGTGTGTGTGTGCCAGCGGGTATGCGTGTGTGTACCAGCGTGTCTGTGTGTGTGTAAAGCGAGTGTGTGTGTGTGCACCAGCAAGTGTGTGTGTGTGTGTGTGTGCGTGCGTGCGTGCGTGTGTACCAGCGAGTGTGTGAATGTGGTATGTACCAGCGTGTGTGTGTGTACCAGTGTGTGTGTATGTGTACCAGCGTGTGTGTGTGTGTGTTTGTGTACCAGCGTGTGCGTGTGTGTATGTGTGTGCGTGTACCAGCGTGTGTGTGTGTGTTTGTGTACCAGCGTGTGCGCGTGTTTGTGTACCAGTGTGTGCGTGTGTGTGCATGTGTGTGCGCGTGCGTGTGCGCGTGAGTGCGTGTGAGTGCGTGTGTGTGCGTGTGTGTGCGTGTGTGCGTGTGTACGTGTGTCTGCGTGAGTGCGTGTGTGCGTGTGTGTCTGCGTGTGTGCGTGTATATTCTGGTAAGTGACGCGCGGCGTTACTCACCTATTGGTGGGAGGCGGTGACTCAGGGCCGGGTCATCACTCACAGGAGCCGGAGACCCACCCGCTGGGCTCCGGACACCCCCGACCTTCTCAAGCAGCGGAGTGCAAACAAGCAGCAGTAATGCCCCCTGATCACTCTCACAAGGGCTGACCCGTCCACACCCCCTCCTGCCGAGAAAGAAGAAGGGGGGGCGGGGGGGGGAGCAAAATGGTGAGAAAGAAACTCTCCAGCAGACAGCAAATATTTAGCTCATTGACATGCTAATCAAATATAAGTCACTGGGCCTGAAAATCAGTCGGAATTTTGTAAAAGAAGAAGAAGAAGAAGAAGAAAAAAAAAGAAGAGAAACTGGAAAGGTCATTATGCATTTAGCAATACAACTATTAATTAAGAGAAAGAAAAAATCAGGTTGCAACTGAATCTATTTTCAAATATATATAATTTTAGGACTTAATATAGTCATACAAAAACGTGATGACAGGGAGGTCTAAATATTTTACGTTCTTGTTGACTGAAGATGGAAAAAATGTATTCTTTTACATTAAAAGTACAATTGTTCTCTTAATTTTTATTCTTTTTTACTTTTTTGAGGAACATTGTAATGATGCTAACTGGAAGGCCGCTCCAGATAAGAGGTTCTGCCTTCAGAACCATCCAGAGTTTCGCTGGCAGATTCCAGCACCCCCTCTCTCCATCAGCCCCTCTACAGCCGAGAAACACCCCCACCAGCTCCGGAGGAGCTGGACCGGCTGTTTGCTACCGGGGGGGGGGCGGGGGGAATTAACGAGACGTGACCGAATAAACGACGCGGCCGTCCGGCAGCAATAAGGCTGATGAAAAATGAAAATTGACAGAGCCATCAGCAACCAAACTGTGCCGTGTATTTATGAACACGTGAGCTTTTTTTATTTATTTATTTTTTTACGGGCTGCCTTTGTATTAAACACCGCACTTGTGGAGCTGGGAGGGGGGTTGGGGGGGGGGGGGGGGGGGGGTGGGGAGATTTACGGGAAGAGTATTTGCGCATGACCCTCCCATCATCATCCCAGCTCATAGTGGAAGAATCATTATCTTTTGCCCAAGGACCATGACATTCATAGACTGTTATACAAATGAAATAGGTTCGGCTGGCTTTCAGCAATAAACACCAGACGCGGTATACACTGTTCCAAGTTGCACTGAATGTTCAGAAACATTCTGCAAATGTCCATCTTATGTCAGTTGTGGAGACTGTGGATTATATTCATTTTGGAAGAGTGACAACTACCTACCAAAAAAACTGTATTGGCTATATATTTATTCCACTATGTACTAGAGATGTGAAAACATTTTTTTTTAAAACTGATGATAGCAGGAGGCCAACACCAACTAACCACTATGAAAACAATATAAATATATCTCAATAATAACTCAATAAATTTTTAAAAGTAGGAGTCAAAACTATTTCTACATGTCATGCCAACTTCCGCTCTAAATTATATAACCAGGCAAATAATTTATTTCGTTTATTCCGACATTTTTAACAGTCATGAGCTAACAGCTGACCATGTATCCTTGGTGAAAATGTTTTTTCTGGGGCCTGAAATGGGAGTGAACCTGTTGGTGTGCACAGCCGCCTAGAGAATTTAGCCAGAACAATCGGTTGGAACAAAGACAAGCACACAAACCAGCCCTCAGAAATGGAGTTGTGAACCTCTACTTTACAGTGAACAGGTGCCAGTGTTGGTGAGGGGTTGAGCTGACTGAATGCATTGCATACCTAACACCCCCCCCCAGAAAAAGGTATATAATGGCATATATAACAAACAGCATGCAAGTATGAATTAGTGCCCCCCACCCCCCCGCCAAAAAAAAGGTATATAATGGCATATATAACAAACAGCATGCAAGTATGAATTAGTGCCACCCACCCCCCCCCCCCGCCAAAAAAAAAAGGTATATAATGGCATATTTAACAAACAGCATGCAAGTATGTATTAGTGCCCCCCCGCCTCCAAAACAATAATAATAATAATTAAATTTTAATTAAATTAAAAGACTGGACCCAGACACACAAGCCTGCGTTGGACGTGCGGCACGCAGGCTGGCCCGGGTATCCAGGGCAGGCCCGCCGGGCTGTTTAATGTTTGCATTCCTCTGCTGGGACTGTACAGTGTTAGGAAACGTGCTTTTAGGAACGGGCGCGGGGCGTCCCGCCAGGGAACAGCAGGTACCCCCCGCGGGAGGATGCTGCCCCCCCCCCGCCCCCCCCGCCCGTGCAGCTCCGCAGCCCCATGACAACGAGGGCAGGCTGACCCGACGGAGAGACCCCCATTCCCACAGTCGCCCACGTCTTGAGCGCGGAGACCGGACACCTGACCCGCTCTGTATATAAAACAAGAGGTGTCAGCGGATCAGCGGAAACAGAAAGAAACTCTCGGGTCAACGAAACCTCCTTCGGTCAAATCTAAGAACGTAGATTAGAGCGGAGTGGATTGTTTATTCTAATTGTGAATGTGGCACTGCGCACATAATGTTTTGATGGCTTGGGGGACAGTTTAAAAAAAAAAAGAGTGTATAATCTTTGACCCGCTAACCTCTACAAATATTTAACTTCATTGTCCTGCAACGGTTGGCTGTACTCCACATACCGGCAACAGCATGCTATTAACCATACAAAAAAAAAATCAACTATTGTTTATTCGTCCACACTCAAGAGGAGCTCTGGTGGTTGTGAGTTTAATATATGAGCCTAGTCATGCAACACACTAAATCAAGGGCCACTCTGGCACAAATCAAGACGTGCGAAAGCAGGGATATTGAAAAAAGCATAAACATATCCGCGACCAAGGCTGGGCTCTTTGACGCGTCTAATCAATGGGCCCCCGCGGGGCGGTGGGGGTTTGGGGGGGGGGGGGGGGGTAGAGAGAGAGAGAGAGCGGGGGCCCCGAGCCAAGATCGGCACGGCGACCGTGGTGCGCTGCCGTGGCGACCGACGGCCCGCGTAAATCATACGAGAGATGACAGGCCCGACAAAACGCGTCGCCCTCGCCGTGCGACGCCCCTGCGAACGCGGTGTCGGACAAATTGGCCGCCCGCAGGCCCGCCCGCCCCCCATCCCCCCCCTCCCCTGCCCCCCAACCCCCCCCTCAGCCTGGGGTTTCCAGGCCGCGCTGCCCCGGCTCGGCTCAGGGGGCTAATTTTGTGTTTCAGATCACCATTTGTACTTATTATGCTGACATAATTAATCCCCTGTTGTGATCAGCAGGGGCGGGAAGCTGCTCCGCTCCACTGCCTCGCCTCGCCTCGCCGCTGGTCCCTCCGTGTGCTGCGGTGGCGGAGAGCGCGCTCAGTACGCACAGCCGGCCCCCGCCTCTGCAGCCCTGCTGCTGCGCATCGCAAACCTCATCTATACCCACTGCAAGCATATATGTGTGTGTTTTGGCGGGTGAGTGAATAGTTTTTGTTGTTCTTGTTGTTGTTGTTGTGTGTGTTTGTGTGAGTCTGTGTGAGTGTGAGTATGTGTGCGTGTGTGTGTGTTTGTGCGTGTCTGTGAGTGTGAGTATGTGTGCGTGTGTGTGTGTGTTTGTGTGTGTCTGTGTGAGTGTGAGTATGTGTGCGTGTGTGTGTGTTTGTGTGTGTCTGTGTGAGTGTGAGTATGTGTGCGTGTGTGTGTGTTTGTGTGTGTCTGTGTGAGTGTGAGTATGTGTGTGTGTGTGTGTGTGTGCATGTATGTGAGTGAGTGTGTGTGTGTGTGTGTGTGTGAGTGTGTGAGTATGTGTGTGTGTGTGTGTGTGTGCGCGCATGTATGTGAGTGAGTGTGTGTGTGTGTGTGTGTGTGTGTGTGAGTGTGTATGTGGTGTGCGTGTGTGTGTTTGTGTGTGTCTGTGTGAGTGTGAGTATGTGTGTGTGTGTGTGTGTGTGTGCGCATGTATGTGAGTGAGTGTGTGTGTGAGTGTGTGTGTGTGTGTGTGTGTGTGTGTGTGTGTGTGTGTGTGTGTGTGAGTGTGTGTGTGTGTGTATGTGAGTGAGTGTGTGTGTGTGTGAGAGAGAGTGTGTGTGGTGTGCGTGTGTAGTGTCCCTCAAGACCACAGGCCTCGGAACACCGTCCAGTGTCCGACTGACCGAGTGTTCATTTCTGAATCTGTCAATCTGAAAACATACCTGCACATGCTTATTACAACCATGGCCAACGAAGAGAGGCTGGGGTGAGAATGGGGGGGGGGGTTATGGGGTCACGGTTATGTATTAAACATGTTCACATCTTAGTTCTTGGGACAAGTAATTATTTAAATAAATATGTCCTGGATACTGAAAACCCAATTCCTCTGAACTAAAAGCACGCAAGCATAAGTTTTAAAAACTCAAGCTCACTTCAATTTAATATCATTTATATAAATAGCTTCATAGGAATTTTACCTTTAATTCTGAATTTTAGCTTCAAAGAGCAATAGTCATGGCCTTGCTAATGGTGAGAAAAGAACAGACACCAGATCATTTAAGTGAAGGAAATATTATGGAATTCTGGGGCAGTGTTTTTTTTTTTTCTATAATGGCATAAGCCATCTGTTTTCAGCGAACTGTTTTCCCACAACAAGCAAAGAATGTACAATAAACAGTACTAGCTGATAAGCTTATGTCCTAAGATAAGAATTAATCACAGACAACAAAATGTTCTTCTCATCAATGTTTCACCAAAAATTTTCCAAACATCTGAGACATTTATGTGAAAGCAACACCAGCCCCAGCTGCGTACTCACACTATGAGTATGTTTAGTGATGAGTCACCCACAAATTATTAAAAATGCAGAACATGTTACAACGACAGGACAGTTTACAGTACTTCTATGACAGCAAACGGACTCTGAGGTAACAGTTGAGAAATCAGGTTGGGAAACAGGAGACATGTACCATCAGTGACTCAACTGAACCAGTGTTTTTTTCTACGGAGGGTCATTTCATTGGTTGAAACGGGTCCAATGACGGGCAGGCCACAGTTGCTCTACATATTACGGGTTTAATTAAGCCTCCCTCTCTCTCCCATCTCCGCCTCCGATATCATTATTTCAAATTTCTCGCTGGGTCTAAGAGGCATATGTCCAGTATGACCTCTGACCTCCTGGATGAACCAATCGTGCTTCAGCTCCCCACTGCCGTTGTGATGTTGACATCAACTTCGCAGAACGACAGTTTTTTTTTTTTTCTTCGTTCTCTTTTTTTTTTTTTTTTTTTTTAATCCACTGAAATCTTACTTCCAGTCAGTTGCCACGGCATCGTTAATGAGCTGAAATATTCCCACTGTCAGAGCGGACCCAAATGCTGCTGCTTTCACACAGGGGCTGACAATGAGACTGTGCCGGAGAGAGAGAGCGTAGCCAAAGAGCGCTGCGTCGAAATAAATCAGCGCGTACAAAAGACGGAGCGTAGATAATGGAGCTGGGAGCCATCCAGAAGCGCACAACACCACCACCGCCACCGCCACCACCACCGCCGCCGCAGCACCGGGAACAAAGTCTGCTTATGGATTAATATTTATTTCCAGGTGCAAACAGTTTGGGACATATCGGGAAAAACATAAGTTCCCCCACCCCCCCATCCCCCTCCCCCCTTCTCCTCCCACTCTACTTTAATTTGAGCAAATAAAAGGTGTAAGGTCCACAGAGGCCTGGCTGCATCAGGACTTCACGTGGGTTGTTTTCCAAACTGCATGACTCAAAAACATCTTGCGTTACATCCTCTGTTAAAAATTTTTTATTTTATCTTGTTATGTAATGTGATTGTCCAAAAATATTTCAACCTCTCCACAGGAAGTTAAGGTCATGCGCACACAATAAAATAGCCGAATTAATATATATATATATATATATATATATACACTAACAAAACGGTAAAACAACAACACTAAGAAGTAAAAAGAAATGAATGTGTTGCCGGGTAATAGCTTTTTAAAGACATGCAAAACATGCAGTGACTCACAGCCTCACTCCCCACACCTCTAATTAGCACAGTAATATGAATAAGAAGTCCGGATCCTTCAGATGCTGGGAAAGTAATTATACAGCACATCTCTGGTAGAGGCAGCGAGGAGAAGAGCCGAGCTTCACCTGCCCACAGATCATGGCCTCCGTTTCCTCCAAGTAGGCTGATTTGGCCTCCCTGGTTTTAATTTTTTTTTTTGGGGTAGATTAGACTTTGTCCAGCTGCCAAGGCTGGAATTTTTCCACTTTTTTGTTCTTTATTTTTTTTTTGCGAATTAGCACATGGATAACTCTTACAGTTAGAGCCGGATTATGGATAAAACTACACGAATGAAAACAAGATCATAAGGAATTAAATTTCTGTCTTTGACAGAAATCGTCGAACGCATATACTTCGAGCTGATAGCTTTCAAATGCAGCTGAGACCATAGCTATGAGCTGTGTTGGGTGTGTGTATGTGCGTCAGCATGCATTTCTAGTTTGTTGGTTCTGCTACTTACATATAGGCCCAAATAAAACATTTTTTTTTAAACTGGATCTGTTTCCAGTAGAGTATGGCAAATAGTAACAAAACATTTGCATGACTGCTAATAAAATAGTTCTGCCAGTCTTGAAATTAGCTCCACGTTCCTCTAAGAGCAGCCGTAACTGGTAGAAGAGCTGGCAGGAAAACTACGCTCGGTGCCCCGTCCGTTTCATTTGCTCTGATGATTGAGACCAGGGTACCGCAGCGGAACTACAAACGGGGAGGCCCAGGGCTTTCCTGATCCCTCTGTAGAGGAGCACGATCCCAAACGCACTTTACAAAACTCCAAAAAAACGGGCCTATAAACTACAAAAAGATCCCAGACCCCACTTCCAGCTGTGACACACAAACCAAATCCACTCACAGCCTTCACTTTGACATTTTTGGAAGGGGGGGTGGGAGGAGGAGTTCCTCTTGCCCCCGGGGGCTAGGGGGCTGTAAATTCATAGAGCTATGAAATTAATGTGCCAGGGTTCACAAAAAGTCATTCATTAATCATACATGGAAAAAAAAAAAGGAAGAAGTAGGGGTAAAAAAAAAAAAAAGGTAGGTTTAAAAGTCAGTCCAGATTTGTTTTATAATCATCCCGATTGTGTAATTATTGCTTGTGAGATTAACTCTGTGCTGTCTGAGGGCAACCGCTCAAACCGTTGTGAAATCTGAGGAGTTAAGAAAGGGTTAACGCACATCTGACACGCGTGCGCAACACACCGGCCACTCCACCTATTCGCCTCTGCGGCTTTAACAGCAACTAGCAAACCACGCTCGAAAGATAAAGTCGCTAATGGCAAATTTCAAACTCTTCTGCGCTGCGCTGTAGTTTCCTAAAACTTAAAAGAGAAAGTAGAACAAAGAATTTCAGATTTTTATTGGTCGCATTTGGCTGCGGCCGTAACAAAAACAAAAAACTACACAAAAACACAACGGCCTTAAAATGGAACACGTTAAAGATAATTAAATGGCGCTCGAAATACTTGTGGAAACTTACAAAGGGCCGGGAAGAGCCCGAGGGCCCCTCGCCTTATTGAACGCATCCACATTCTGCGACTGCGCCCGTGTCTATACATTACGGCGCTCTGGAAGATCGTGGGGACGCTGTCAGGACCTTTGGCTTAATAACACATATCGTGACTCGTAAATGCACGGAGGAGGAAATGACACAAGCGTTAACTTCAAACAAAGAGGTGTATGAGTGAACTCAGTAAAACAGGGCCAAAATAATGGGGTGGCAGTAATGACCACCTCCCCAGGCTAATTTATTAGAGGAAGACAGAAGATCAGGGCATGAGAGCGGAGCACACCCAAATTAGATGATCTTATAACACTTAGATGGGGGGGTGGGGGGATGGGGGGAGAATACGAAAAGCCCTAACAATGGGTGGTGATGAATATTGGTAACATAGTAACAAAGCATTTAGAAACTGCCAACGAAAATACAAAAACAATGTTAACACTTGAAAATTACTATTAGCCGATAATGATTTGTTGTCTTAATGTGTTTTTCGCACACTCTCTGAGAAATCAACAGGAAAAACTTGCCCGTTTCTTTTATTTAACTTTTTTTTTTTTTTTTTGCAAAGATTGATCTGAATGAGGGTCCTGTGCTGTGGCGTTTTTTGTGTGTAGAACAATTCTCTGTGGGAAAATGAAGCAAGCTACATCCAGCGATACGCTCACAACCTGACAGCAGGAAAAAGCAAACAGCAACCTCTGCAGCAGAGAAGGAGCAGGGAGTCCTTCATCATTTAAAGGAGTTAATAAAGGCTGTTTCAGCGTTGGGGGGTAGGAGTGGGGGGGCGGGGGGGGGGATAGGGGGTGGGGGGCTGTGGTCTCTGGTGCAGGCAAACTGCATTCAGGCCCTGTCTAACCTTCATCCGTGGCCTTTTAAACCATCCCAGGCAACGTGCTCGCACGTAAGGACACTGTGTGTGTGGAGGACAACAGTCTGCTTCTTTCTCATGCATTGGCGGGGCAAAATAAAGCCTTTCTCCCATGAATGCTGTATGGGAGGAGGGGCCTTCATTTCAGCCAGACGTATAATTTAGAAATGGGGTGTGGGATGGGGGTGGGGGGTCATTTGCATTTTTTTTTTTTTTTTTTTTTTTGTAAGGGAAAGTTTTGATCACAAGCATTTTGAACAACAGTTGAGTGTCATTCGATAGCTACAGCTTACTGTGTGTAACTTTGCCTTCTGAAGAAACCATTCGGTATGATCCGGACCATCTGTTTATATTGACCTTGGAGTACACCTGGGTATCATGTCTGACAAACAGATGAGAAAGTTAAAGATATTCTACATACACACATTATAATTATACTACCTATTGCAGTTACTGGAGCTGTTTGACTATTCCCATATTCCTGTGTCAGCAGTTATTCACATACAGAATTTATATTTGTTACCTTATGCTAAGATGGAGGGAGGTGTTATGATGATACAATGCTGTGATGTGTTGGCTCGTGTTTTGTGTGTTTGTTTATGGGTGTGTACATGCGTGTGTGTTTTTGTGCATGTGTTTTGTGTGTGAGTGTGTGGCTGCGTGTGTGTGGGTGAGTGTGTGGCTGCATGTGTGAGTGTGTGTGTGTGTGGCTGCGTGTGTGTGGGTGAGTGTGTTTCTGTGGCTGTGTGTGTTCCACGAGTCTGGTTGTGTGGTCACTCAGCTTGCTAGAGTGGAGATCTGAGGAACACTTGACCAGGGGGGACTCCAGCACAGTTGCCCCCGGGATCATGACAAACGTCCCGTTTAGCCCCCTCCCCACCCCACCCCCACCCCCACCCCTGCGTTTTTGGACAAGTGCTGGCTGCCTCCCTAGACACAATGGACCTGCTGTGCTGACAACTCAACTGGAAGACAGCTTAACCTTTCAACTCCGAGGTCAACTCATTAACACACACTTTCTTCCACATGCAAATATACAGTCTCATAAAAAAAAATATATTACACACGCATAATTAAAAACTACGCACATTCATATATGTATATTTGACACGTCTCCACATGTATACCGTGTATGTGCGTGCATATGTACCTAAAATAGCCAGCATGTTTTAAAAATAAACCTGCGTTTCCTTTACCTCGATAAGAATGAAGGCTCGATCAGCCGTTACAGTACGCAACGCAGAAATCAAGGCGGAAATATAAGTTGAAAAAAAAAACACTACAACGCAGAGTCGATACGTGCCATTTTGAGACAAAATGCCGGCGGGGAGAGTGGCTGTGCAGAGGAAAGAGAGACAGACAGAGGGAATGTTTAGCAGCAGGTAATTGGGTAGAGGTGAAGGAGGAGGGAGGAGAAGGCAGGTGTGAGGCCATTGTTCTCTTTGATGGGATTATTTGCACTTCTCAGTGGCGGAGAAACCAGGTATCATTAAGAGCAGCCATCTAAATTTACAATATGTGGATTTCTTTTTTTTCCCCCCTTTCCCTTAAGATTGTGTAATTATGCGTGCTCTGCAATTAGGAGCAGAGGCCGCAGGACCTGGCTGACTACTGTCTACTTCTGAAAAGCACTTGGGAAAATAAAGTTGCAAAAAAAAAAAAAAAAAAAAAACTGAACAGAGAAAAAGTGCAGTTCTTATTGTAGTCTCTCACAAGGCTTATCTTATCCATGAAGTTGGCTGAAAGCTAAAGAAATCAAGCCCAATAAGACGTGTCAAACCTGAGGAAGTTGATTAACTTAGAGAAAAGTAAAGCACAGGCCAATTCGGTTTTAAAACATAGCCCATCTTCCGCATATGGCTTTAAGATACTCCGTGTATGAACGCCCTGTACTGTACACCATACAGCCAGGAACAGCCACTGATCGTCAAAGAGGCAAGCTTTCCATATCTACTGGTGCAGTGATGTTCATTAGTATATTTTGCATGGTAGGAGTACATAGTATTACATAGTGCACCTGGTACTTGATTGACAGGTCTTCTTCAAAGTGATTGCTGTGAAAATAACAAGGTGGCAAGGGGAAGGAGAAAAGCCTCAACGTTAATCAAAAGCCGCTTTCACACGCATTGCCATGCTAACTTTTCCAACAACACTAGTGGCGTCTCATGTTACATTACATTTATTTCGTAGACGCTTTTAATCAAAGCGACGTACAATAAGTGCATACCGAAGGTCACTGGAACAACTACAAAACACAGGTCCGACAAAGTACAATACTCATTTTGAAACAGTTATTCATAGCCATGAACACATTAAGTCCAGTGCACACAGTAAACATTACTCTCTGACCTAGCCTATGCTAAGTCAAACTAGGAGGCATGACAAGCTACATCAAAGCACGATATAAGTGCTGGTTGGAGGTACATGTTACATGAAAGTGGCACAGGAGGTACACGTTGTTCAAATGAACAACAACTATCCATTATTATAATGTGCTGACTGTGCTCACACATGGCAGAGGCAAGAACTGCTGTCTGAACAAGTAGCTGCCCAACACTCAGACGGAGCTACGGAGGTAGGTAAAGAGCGTGAGCAAGAAGCAGTCCTGACGAGATATGGCATTAACTCAGTCATATGAGCCACATACACCTATGGTTAGAAACTTTTATATAGCTGCATGATACTAATGTGTGACGATGACAGCGTGTACTGCGTAGCTAGTTCATAAGGTGGACTATCATTTATTTGATCACCTTTAGCAGCAAAAACAGCAACCAAAAGCTATAACGCTATGATATCAGTCTTTCATATGGCTGTGGAGGAAATGTAGCCCACTCTCCTTTCCAGAACTGCTTTAATTCAGACAAAATTGGAAGGTTTATGAGTATGAAGTGTTTTTTTATGTTTATTCAGTTTCCCATTGTCTAATATTACATTTTGTCTAAAGATCTGAAACCATTGTGTGGCAAATACTCAACAATAGACAAAATCAAGAATGTAGAAAGGGTTAATGACAGATTATTGTAGTATATAGTACACATTGCCACCAAATGTTTGGTCTAACTCGTAGTTTGATGTTTATACATACATCTGAATTTGTATTAGTTGTCAGCACTTGTTTGCCTCGTGAGGACTGTTTGGAAAGTGGAAAATAGCTTACACTCACAAAAACAGAGTTCAAACCAGCCTTGGATGTGTAGATGGAGAGATCAATGGCAGACAGATGGATGGACAGACAGAAAAACAGATAGACAAATCTGTACGTCTTGAACTGATCTGTATTGGATTTGTATAGGGTAATCCTCACAGGCAAGACGCTATTGAGTGTACTTGCATTAAAGCTAAGCTCTTATTGACTCCTTGAGAAACACAACTGTCTTTTAGGATCTGGATACTGTTCTAAAAAGCCAGGACGCTTCAGAAGATAGCTGTAAAGTGAAGGCCTAAAAACAAGCCGTTTCCATTTCCAAGTATCCAGGACCGCTGATAGCACTGTTCTAATAAAATGCAACCTGAACTTACACACTTAAAATGGCAGAACTGTTTCGAGCCACATAAAACTTCAATCTTAGTTTTGCACATTTTGTTTATCTTTATCTTTGCAGTCTTTAAATACTCAATTAATTAGTATAAGAATGAAGAAAAACACAAGCATATGCCCATCACTTTTGTGTAGTACTGTAACATATGGGGATTTTGGAATCCATTTTGCTTACCGAACTGACTTCCCCAGGTTTATGTTTGCGTGGGACGTGGACAGAACAGTTTCAGTCCAGAAGTTTTTTGAAATTCTGGGCATTTTGAGCTATTTTTGCAGAAACACCTAATGTAGACATTTGAAGGAAAGTACACTTGTCTTTACATATTAAAAAAAGAAGAAGAAAAAAACTGGGAGCAGAAATGGGAAGTGGCAAGTTTTAGCGTTCTGGGTATCTGTCTACTGGCAACTGTGGCACCCCCAGGCCTTCCCAGCAGCTACTGCTGCTCTGCCAAAGCTCACAATGACCGAGAGAGAGAGAGAGAGAGAGAGAGAAGGAAGCATGCTCCAGTCAGCAGCATTTAGTCATGACCTTCTTTACCAAGGTATGCAGAGGCTTAAGCTAGGGGGATTTGCACCAGCTCAACATTAACACCATATGGATGCTTTATTACAAAGTAATGATGACATGAGCTGTGAACCTCTCTCTCTCCCTCTCTCTCTCTTCCCCCCCCCCTCCCTCCCTCTCTGGGTGAAACTCCTCCCACAGCAGAAGTGACATGCCTATACAAACGGATCCCTTGAAGACGGAACGAGACCTGTCTTGCTGACACTACCTGCTGCCACTTGTATTTTAATAAACAGCACCTTCAGAAAACATACCGTTTATGCAATCCAGTTAGAATTTTAAAATCTACAAACTACTGGCTAATTCTCCTTTCATTTACTTAAAGCAGTAAGCTGCCACACATTCATACCTGAATTGGAAAATGTAGTGTAACATCGCCAATCACGATTAAAATCGTACTGAAGGAAGTATTATAAAATTGAACCAGGCATCTTGAATGTGCCAGGCATCTTAACTGATTATCTAATTTCATCATTGTCACTCAACAAGAGATTTATGCTCAGTTCAGTACAGTCGTTCATTTATAATTAATGTTAATGTAAGATGAATTATATGCGTCTTACTCTTTATTAAATATATAGCGCAACATAGTGATTTGCTCCCATATGGTGCTAAACGTGATATTATCAAGTTCAATCAAAACCATCCTCTGGCGTTTAAATTAAAATGAAGTTTAAATGGTTCCAAAGACTAGTGGCATAGCCAGGAATTCATTTTGGGATGTTACTTTCCAAGCTTCCCAGTAATCCACCAGCATGCATTTGTATTTATTGTATTCTATTTTTTAAAATACATTTTTAATTTTTTTTTTTTTTTTTTTGGGGGGGGGGAGTTTTTGACATATCTTACAGGTATCTCCTCGCAGTGGGGGTGAAGGGGGGTAAAACCTGAAGACCCCCCCCTGGGTACATCAGAAAGCCACCTACAGCACAAACTGAATTCTAACAAGGAACACAAGACACATAAAAATGACAGAGCAACAGGCTAAAATGGAGCACGCAGTGAAATTGCTAATGTTCCAGTGATTGCTGATATCGATAAAAAAAAAGTTGTTTCTCCCAAAGAGAGATGCACTTTGCCTACTGCTGAGGGCATGTGCAGCAGCCAAAGATTTTCTGATCAATGCTTCACAAAGAAAGCAAACGAAAGACTTGGGGGGGAAAAAAAGTAGAAATTGGAGCAGCTCTTATGGACTGGGGCCAATTGTTTGCTCTAGTTTGCCTTCCTCGCTTTCTTTATTAGTTGTAGAGGTATTTCAAACAAATTAAAAGTACGGGAATAATTTGCAAATGAATGCAGAGTTGCAGTTGTGAAAATATAACTCTGGGCTTAGCGCGGGGATTCTGGGACAAATGACGGCTTTGTTGGCGGAGAAGGGAAGGGAGGCTTCTCTGTTAATTTATAACAAACTCAGCATTTCAGCCCTGGTGCCGGGGCAACAACACTTTGGGGGCTTTTAAATGAAATTTGGGTTCTTCTTCGGCAGCGGATCCCTGGCCTTTCTAAAGGAGTTTGTTCCCCATCTCTGGCCCTATTCACGCGGGGATAGGTCAGCGGGCCGGGGCCCTAGTCCTCGACCGGGCTCTCCCATGTTTTATGCTCATTAAATGCACTTAGAGTTTTCATTTCTCTTTCACGTTCTTGTCCTCCCTTTAATGAATGTTTGTCCCCTATCTGTCGCCCTCCCGCACAACTGGCTTTATGGGGGGAAAAAGAAGGAGAAAACAAAAAAAAAAGGACAACGCATTGACGGAGGTGACCTGCCGGACCGAGCGAGGGAAGAGCTGCCATGAATTGAGTGTCAGCCATTAAATATGATTTCCTTCTGAATGGCAGGCAGACACATTCAACGACTGGAACTCATTAAAAGCCGGCATAATCTCCCCCCCCCCCCTTTCTGCGCCGGGACAATGATTTCAGCCGAAAACGCGACGGTCTGGAGGACCAAAGCAGTTAATTGAAGTTGCATTCAGCGCAATAAATCAAGTCCAACTTCTTATTCTGTGTGTTATTGTGTCATTGTAACACAATCTCTACACTCACAACATTCGAAACTATGATTATCTAGCAGCTAGGGACTCTCAGGAAAATATCATGCTCTTTACCTTTATAAAAAAGCATGTGTTACCCAAAACATTTCAAAACCGTTCCTTTGTATCATTATACCTTGCAGGCCGGGTGTATGACAGCACAGCGCATTAAACAGAGAGGCTGACCCAATTTCAGATGTTATGACATAGCACTAAATATTTGACATAGACAAGACTGTTCTTCTGAATTAAAAAAAAAACCGCTGGCACGATATGACATCGCTTTATTAGTTCTCTGAGAAAAGCGACAGAGTGGATCGGTTTAAAGTTTGCGGTTCAAATCTCGAAGGTGGGAGCAGGCAGAGGGAGGCAGCGAGCGAGCGGCGAGCGAGCGGCGAGCGTGAAAGCCGTTCCTGGAGAGCAGTCTGGAAGCCCCGAGACCTGAGCTTCCCCCTCTGTGTCACGAAAGAAGTTACAGGGCCCAGGAAGCTGTATTTTTCTTAATTATTATTTTGATTTTTAACAAAGTTTCCTTCCGATTTATATTGACTTTGCTTAAAAGCTTCCACGGGGAAGCAGGCCTCCCTGCCTAGTAAATTACAGCCTATGCTGGAGGCAGGGGGAAGACTCCGAGCAGCTGTGTCAAGGCTCTCTGTAGTCAAACTATTGTAATCTGTATTAACCACATTGCAGGGAGTGCAAAGGGTCAAAGTCTTTAAGAGTCTGTTGGGATCAGCGCTGGTGAATTACATGCTATTGCCCCCGAAATGTTTAGATAATTGTACGGTGTTACTGCCGCTGCTTATGGCACATGTGAAATGATACCTTTACGTTGCGTTTAATGTCCTGATTTGAGGGCGAATCTAAAATGAATTGATTTTAGCCTTTATTGTGGGAGGAAGAAAAGGGGATCTCTGCCGTTCCAAACAGTCTCCGCACGTCAAGATGGAGTCAGCGCTTCAATGGCGTTTCAACGAGCAAACGAACGGAAGATAAAAACAGCTGCACTTGCCTCGGTTCAGATTATAACCATAATTTCACATTTCAGGAAGTAGGAATCTGTTATGCTTTAAAATTAAACAGGGCAGATTTTTATGTATTGGTAATATTTAATACTTTGACAAATAAAGCATAAATTACACGGCCACTTGTATAGGTGAGATAGACACTGGACATAAAGATTTTAACATGTTCGTGGCAAATGTAAAAGTGACGTTAACGTGCTGTCAGAAATATTTGGGGCAGAGTGAAGTACCTCTTCACGAGGCCCTGGTGCACCTTACAGCAGTGAGAGGAGTATTATTAGACCTTGTTCATCGGCTTGTTTTTAAATCTGAGCTCTAAAAACAGAATGTAATTGGTTGACATTGTAGAACCAGCTCAAACGTTGGTGTCTCCTGATTCAACAACGGATAAAGCTGATTTAAAACCAAATGTGACTAAACCAAAACAAGCCATTTTACAGATGAAAGTGACTGCAACATTCAATGGACCCAATGCCTACTGCTGACATCATCATTATTATCATCATCATCATCATCATCGCCAGCATCGTGGGATATCATAATAGTGGGAGTTCAGATGAGGTATCAGTGGGAGGTTGTGACTGTGACATTACCACAAATTATTTCAAGAGGTATGGCCCTTTGAGAGCCAAAATGGCCGTTGTCTACAGCTTCCCCTGTCACACTGGTTACTCACTGGTTTTGTGGCAACCAGGGAGCTGGGCCTGGGAAAAAGCGTATACTGAAAAAAATGCAATCAAGTAAAGGCCATCTTACCACTGAGCTAAAAATAGCATCTTAAGCTTTGCCATATGTTGTGGAAACTGTTTAAATAATTCACCTGTAATTCCCTTTTCATGTTGCTAAGATCTCGCGAACCCATTACACAGACAACCTGTAATTCCAGCATCTCCATCACTGTATTTCAAGAATTTTCACCCTCCGCTGACCTGCCACGGGGTAAAGTGGCCCTTTGGTGATTATCCTCAGTTCGCCTCTGAACTAAGAAAGTCGCTATTATGACAAGGAAACAAATACTTCTTATTCCAACTTCCAGAAACTGTGCACATATAACTATGTGTGCAGCACGCACTGAAAACTGATATAATCAGTCAGCAAGAAATTAGCTTACGGTACTGAGCAACTTAAAGTGTGCCAGTATATTTTGTGAAAGAAATATCCGGAATAGAAAAAAAATGATACAACGTCAAAAATCTCACACTGCATATATATTTTAAAACACAAAAAATATATGTAAAAGAAAAATGCCTGAACCAATGAGATAGAATTCCATCTCAAAACTAAGAGGACGTAGCAACATTGCTGTTGGACTTCAACTGTCACCTAATTCAAAATAAATGTCACTTCAAATCTCTCCATTTAACATTTGAATTCAACTCTGCCTCCACCGACTCTAAGAAGGGAATTATTGTAATTACTCTTACATTCATTAAATTCAAAGCCCTTTAAGACGCCGCTGACCCAGACCCTCTGAGAACCCACGAAAACCCCAAGCCCGACGCATAAGTACCGGGCGAAAGTTTCACCCGTGTCTGAATTTAGGGCCCCATTGAGAGCGGATTTCACAGGGGCCTGGCAGACAGATTGTGTCGCATCTCGCATCGCGCACACAGCGCTCATATAGATCGCGGCCGGCCGCATCCGCGGCAGAGTGACAAAGAGCTCAATGGCGGCTGTCTCCGTTGAGCGGGAGGACGCCCCGTCACCCCCGTCCTCCGGCCGTCAGACTTGGTGATGAATGCGTGCGCGAAGGTCCCCGTCCCCTGCAACAGCTGACATTATTAATACAATATAAAATGTGATAAAACGGGCCCGGCTTCACGCTCTCGGGGCTAATATTGCGTGATTTATTTGTGTGCCGGTGGAAAAAAGTAAGCATGCCAGGCGTTGGGGGGGAGGCCTGTCCTCCTTCTCCACAGCTTGATCGATAACGTTCTTTAAAAAAAAATAAAAAAAAAAAAAAAAAAATTTTTTTTTTAATATGCGCCTCTTCTTTTGAATCGTCTGCGCCGTCGCGTTCCAGTAAAACTCCCGATTCGGGCGAGTCGCGGGCTCATCGTTGACATTACATCCGCAATCGCACTGTATTTACAATGCAGTTATGTGCTATGACTCGTAAATCAGAGGCACTAATGGAGGACGTTATGTGCCGTAAAGTGCCTTTCTCTGATTGATCTGAACATTGGGACCCATCATCTCCAGCTGCATTTTTAGACAGAGGTGTAAAAGCATTTCAAAAAACTGTACGGCCGTATGATGTCCGAGATTTAAATTCAAAAGCCTCTCATCTGACTTTCAGACATCGATTAAACAGAATATATTTTTTGTGAGCACAGGACGTACACACATGCACAACATGTCCCCAACATCAAACTAATTTTACTACTACTTATATTTGAAGGGTGAGGGGAAAAAAAGATCACAAAAAAAAGTTAATGGGGGCATGTTCCTTTTCTTAAAAAAGCCACCACATCTAACTAAGAGAACAAAGCATCAGAAAGCCAATACATCCTCACCACGATGGTAAGCAAACAGCCAAATGCAAGAGAAAAGCATATAATCACTCCCTTAAATGGTAACAGGTGATTCTGACATTATTGCTAATTTCCTGAGAATACAAAATAATAATTAAAAAAAAACTGTCCGGTGTTATAACAGTGTGAGCCGTGGACATTCTTAACAACTTGTATCCTTTTCATTGATGAAACCTCCAAACAACAGTTCACAAGCCACCCCACTATTACACCCCAAGGCCCTGACTCAGTTCTGCATGGTGTTCTGAGAGATATACCGTTGTTTAATTATGTAGTATGGACATTTGAGACATTTCATACACACACTCACGCAAGAGAGTGCCAATTAACTGACTGTTTGTTTTGGCTTATTAATAACTATATTACAATAGTAGTAAAATAGGACTATTACTAAAATACTAAAAAGTAAAATACAGGAAAATTGTCATCTACATATTTGCATGTTAAAATGCTTTAGTGCATTCTCAGTATGAGATATAATTTTTGGTTCTGTATTTTATGAATTACGGGCGACACCAGGCAAACTACTATTCTGTGAAGCCCTGAGGACCTTTCGGGGAATTTCAGTAATTAGAATCCCATTCAATGCGTTCTTCATTAGACGCAAGTCCCTTTTAACAGCAAATGATTTGATGTGAACAATGCAGAGAGATTTTCAAAGAAAATACTATAAAGCACACATTTCTGAGTTCGACTCTGAAAGGAAGTTAATGGGACTTGTGAGGAAAAGAAGAAGAAGGAGGAAAAAAAAACAGTTGCTGAACTTCCTCTGAGCCAGAAATTTTGAGGACATTAAGGAAAGAAAACTTAAGAAGGGGCAAAGCATTCCTATCAGTACACAGGCAAAATATTAGCATTTTTGGATGCTAAATCACGCGCAGCATATAGAGTGATTTCAAGGCTTAGGGAGGCAGATTAATAGGTGGGAAAAAATATATTCTTTATTTGAGTGTACAATGGAAAATTAAGCTGACAAGAGGTATATTTTGGTGACTTAATGGGGCAACCGTTTTTTTTCTTTCCTCCTCCTCTCTCCTTTTTTTTTTTTTTTTTTTTTTTTTTTTTTCCTTCCACACTATGCGACCGCCATGAAAATGAACTATTAATCTGTT
This sequence comes from Anguilla anguilla, assembly GCF_013347855.1. Taxonomy (NCBI): domain Eukaryota; kingdom Metazoa; phylum Chordata; class Actinopteri; order Anguilliformes; family Anguillidae; genus Anguilla; species Anguilla anguilla. Next base: position 31,773,942 of record NC_049216.1, on the reverse strand, counting down.
TCCCAAAGGAATTCCTCTCTCCGGAGCCGGGGTTGACAGCCGCAATACGAGGGTTGTTGTGTGGTCAACAAACAATTTTCCTGGGCTTCAGTGCCTTTCAAAAGCACTTTTTCTCTCGCCCTGATCATTTGAAAAATGTAGTTGTCAAAGGTTCCCCTTCTTTCACTCCCTCACAAAGATGTCAGATGGAGAGTGTTAGAATTTCCAAACGTGTTAATCCGTACGAACCAAAAGAACGGGGCATAAACACAACCCCATTCTTTGCAGCTGACCGATTCAACTCTTTAACATATAATTTCCTTTCCTTTTTCCCCCCAACACAAAAACAGCAATCCTTTTAGATTTTTTTCTTCTTCCATGATCTAAATTCACATTTCATTTTCACGTTTAAAAAAAAAAGAAGAGAGATTCCAGCTACCACACAGTTTATTGCTTCTGATTAAATTTGATCCCAGTACTGCGGGGAAATTACCCTGATATATCGCAAGCAAAGTAGAAAATTTCAATAAACCTTTCAGTGTAGCACACTGACCTTTATATAACGTGTACACTACTTGCCATATTGAAGAATATGTACGAACAGAACACCGATCATTAATACTAGATACCAGATCAGTGTCAGTCAACCGAGCTGATTTTAATTTACTAACAAAAAAATTAACGATGTAAATAACTGTACAAAGTATCATGTGATGAAAAGGTAGCAAAACTGTGGCTGTGAAGAGTTGGGAAGTTGGGACTATTTAGATGAGAAACATACATGGTGAATGGGAGCAGATGGGGAGAGGGCCTGAATCTCATCCTCAACAACTCTGTATTTCAGTCACTGAGTGGGCGAGGACTACGATCTGACGCCGATTCATTTCGGGCCCGGTACCTCAGCCCGTCCAGGTTTGAACCCGAGTGTACGGTGAACGGAGACGAAGAGAGAGCTCTCCGGTCTCTCACTTCCTGGAAGGGCGTGCGGAACGGCGATGAAAGACGGAGGACATGCCCTGCCATCGCCCCCGAGCCGCAGCCCCGCCCCCCGCCCTCCCTCCCCCCCCCTCCGCTGTGAACCCACGGCCTGTCATCACCGCGACATCACAGACGCTGAGCGCGCTGACGGATGGAGCCACCGTTCATAATCGCGTCGCGGGGGGAAACGGACCCCTGCCTTGTCATTACAGCCTGCTCCCGGCAGCATTATTACAGGTGGGAAGGAAGTGGGGTTGAGAGGTGCATTGTGGGCGATGACACAGCCCAAATAGACGCTGACCCCAGCACACGCACACACACACGAGCGCATATAAACCGGCAAGATGACACGGGAAGATGAAACAAACCTCCTTCTACCTGTCTTCTAGGGTTAAGTGGAAAATGACGATCTCTCATGTATATTCATTAACGCTGAAATATACCAGTAGATGGAGGATCATAATTACTCTATTATTAACCGTTGCTGGGTGTTAGGCTTAAAGGTCAACAACATACAGCAGATCTACTCAGGATTAATGTCAGGGGCTGGTGGTGTTGCTTTAGTTCACTAGCAGTCTACTGACAGGGGGCAGAACAGCCTTCTACTCCCACGGCTGTAGCGGTCTGTATCTCTCAGCCGAATCTCAGCAGAGTCAGTACTAGCAGCACATACACACACCCACACACACACACACCAACAGACAGACAGACAGACAGACAGGCATGCACGTGCGCACACACACACGCATACACATACACGGACAGACAGACAAACAGACACACATGCACGCATGCACACGCACACACACACACACACACACATCGACAGAGATAGATAGACAGACAGACAGACATGCACGCACACACACACAGTGCTGATGAGGCCAGCCGTTAACAGGAAGTGCACTGGAGCATCAAGGATATAGTTTCACTTCTCCGGCCAGACAGATGGGCCTGCCCCTACCCGACTAATCCCGCGAAAATGATCAGTTTCATACAACATCATAAGATGTTGAACGAGACCATTTAACTGATGGCCCTGCGAAACAAGGATAGATTATGTGGGAATGGAACTGGACGGTAAGACACACTTTTGGATTTTCAGTTTATTCACTTGTAATAAATCTGCCGGCGAAAGCCTCCAGATCCAGGGCACGGTCATGCACAGTGTACGCGCTCAAACCCATCGAGCGCGACGCGAAGCCAAAATAAAGGAGACGATTAATATATCAACTCTGAAACTCGATCTGCCTCGCCTCAAAGTGCGGAGCGACGATGAAATTTATCTGACGATCAGTCGGAAAGGAGCTGGGGCCGATGGGCATTAATCACGTTTCGGGTGACAGGAATGCCCTTTTGAACTTCAGCCCCAAGGGCAGGGTAAGGACGTCACCTTCTGGAACGGTCTGTTATATTCTAATGTGATGACCACGGGCCCTTTTTTTATTTTTTTACAGTGCAGCGCAATGCAGTTTCCTTTTTCCCAGGCCAAGGCGAGGGGGGGGGGGGGTGGTGGGGGGGGGGGGGGGGTCACGGTGACGCAGAGAGAAGAGCGCCGTCGCTAACGCGTCACAGCCGCGTAGACGTCGCCGGGCGCTTCCCAGCCTCCGATTCCGCCTTCACCGTCCTCGCACGTGCGGGGCAGACGACACCCGCCCCTAAGCGGCCCAAATTCCGGTGACACGCTCCGCCCTCAACCGATCGCGAGCGCCGTGACGACGAGCCAACGGCCTCCCAAACCACCGAGCAGGAGACAGCCCCGACCGTGCCCCGTGCCCCCCCACCCCCCCCACCCCCCCGTTCCCCTCATAATGACATACCATCAGCAGAAATTAAAAGTCTCCTGCCCTCGGATAACTCAAGGGTGGGGTGGGGAAACGCAGCGGACTTGCGGGCACATGATGGATTACAGCTACATAAACCGAGCCTGATTTTTTACATGAGGCCTACACATGTACACACATCCGCTCCCCGGCCCTCAGACAGACCTCGGGGGGGGGGGCGACGGCGGGGGGTAATTCCACTTTCGCCGCTCGAGTTGCAGCCCAATCCGCGGCAGGGACACACGCCAGCCTTGCGCCGCGTTCGGGTGCGCGAGCAGGAAGCGAAGGCAGCGCTCACATCTGCCGATTAGCAGATTCCCGATTCCAGATCCTGAAGGTGATCTCACCTGCCGCTGCTGCCGTTCACAAGCTCAAAGAACCGCGTTGTGTTAAGCGTAACGCACGACACCGTGTCCTCATGTAACATTACAGGCTTTCAGTACACGCTCTTATCTAGAGCGACTTGCACAACGTAGTATTTACATCCACTTATGCAGCTCGATATATACTGAAGCAATGCAGGTTAAGGGTACAACGACAGTGTCCTAACCGGGAATCGAACCTGCGAGCTCCAGGTTACAAAACCAGTCCCAAACCCATTATTACACCGTCACCCAAATTATATGTCAGTGCACAGATGTGCCCCAGTGGTAGCTGGCTAAACCCATGAAAAATGCCCAGTTTTACGGTGACATCGACTTCTCACTTGGTTTTATTTTTCTGCCAAGCCCAAGGCGTTGGCCTCTTTTACATAGCCATTGTTCCCCCATGATACCCCCCCCAATGGTGCTCATGCACAGTCCAGAGCAGGCACTGTGAAGATCAGCAAATCAGCATATCATCACAGTGGGCTGATAATGCGCACAGATGATTGGATTAACCTATCCATATAACATGAAGACAAGAAGGTCTGAGCTACGCCTTCTCTAAACACAACGTCTGTGAACAGGCAGGATGACTACCACAGTCAGCAGAGCTACTGATATCACGCACACAATAAAAGGGGGAACACTTCCTACCCAGAATGCACTGCTCCACAAGGAAGAACCATCTTCTGAGGCCACGGGGTCTTGCACTTCATTCTGAAGTTCCACGTTGGCTTGTATCCCAATCCTGAAAGATGGGAGAGATATTGCCATTCCATTAAAACGCCCATATAGGCAGCTGCCGAATGGCTCATTCGGTTAAGGCACCACACTGTGCCAGCGCTGACTGTGGCTAGTAGCGCCACAGGGTGGCACACAGCTGGCGCCTGCATCGGTATGGGAGGGTATGTGGGGGCTCAGTCAGACAGGGACCCTTGTTTCATTGCTCATGAGCGACCCCCACAAGACCGCACGTAAAAGGCGCATACGAAAGGTCTTTCTTGTATTTTGAGAGATATAACCATTAAGCATAAAATTGTTTGCGTGCATTTTATCATTGAATGAAATTACAAAGACATAAGCACTGACAAAGGGGTGCTAGCCTAAATGTAGCATCAAAAGATGTGTTACATTGTGTGTGACAAATTATTGTTAATTTCCCATTTAATTATCACTTTCTGTCATCTCATCTTCCGAATATCATGGGTTATTGTGAAGCGAAAATGTCAGAATAAAATGTGGTATTATGTCTCCGAGCAGACTGTTTAGGGTTCGGATACACCCCTAGTGGTCACTGTAATTATTTCTGTGGAAAACCTACCACATGGATTTACAGTTTGTCAGACCCAGGGGTAGTTGTGGTAAGGTTAAAATAAGCCATGGATAGTCAATGTTTATGAAGCAAAAAATGGTCTAACAGGGCCCCAACCACTACCCTGGGAGAAATATTGTCACAAATCCTTCCTATTATGTTTTAGCTGCGAATCAGGAACTTAGCTAAATCATCTAACATCTAACTTGTGTCGTTAACAGAAAGCTGGGAGACAGAACCACAGACTGTTGCCCAAGGGACACGGGATCTGTCAGTAATCAACATTCATTGTTCTATTATTGGAGAGAACCAGAACTAAAGAGGTGAAATGGTGATCATCAACAAAAAAAAAAACAAAAAAAAAAACACCTTTTCCTCCTGCCAGGCTGACTATGAAATATGAAGACCACACAAAGGCCCGGGCTTTTGAGAGAGTCAGAATAACATTGGTTTAAATTATGGAGGGTTTTGAATACTCTCTTATCCACAGATGGCTGTTCACATAATCCCAGGACCTGCATAATTGTATCACTAATAAGCAGTAAGGCAATTAGTTGTATAAGTGTGCTCTAATCACTGGGACAGAAGAGATGACGAAGAAAACACAGAAAAGAAAAAAAGGAGGGAAGGGACAAAGAATGTCTTTTTCTCCCGATTCACACTCTGACAGGCATAATTAGATATATATAATAGAAAATTCTGCAGCGGCAGAGAGCGCAGTTTGTACGAATGCATTTTTGTTGTGTTGCCGTGCGGCTATCATTGTCGTAGGCATCATGGCTCACTCGCAGTTCCCTTTCCCCCAAAATACAGAAAGACTAAGTGTGAGGGGCCGAGAGAGAGAGAGAGAGAGAGAGAGAGAGAGAGAAACTGACATCCTGCCGCTGCTGTGCGTTCACTGTACAACTGTAGAACAAGTTTGCGTTGTTTTTGTAGACATAAGAACACAAAAAATATATGTGCTGGACAAAAACATTCATTGAGTTTGAGCCTGATTTGCTCCACCCCTCCACCTCTCACTCCCCCCCCCCCCTTCAAATTCAATGCAGCAGTAATGGATGACAGGAAAACATTTCAGGCCAGTGAATGCATACTGATTTGGTTACTTCTTGCATTTTTCCATTTTATTGTGTGACTCAAAATGACTGAACTTAATATCAATTATCCATAAACTATGACATACCCAGAATATATGTTAACAGTGTAGACACACTGTAAACTTCTTCAGAACAAACCATCTTGTTGTAACATGCGTCAGATTAAATAGTTTCCTGCCATCAGGGATGATAATAAAATGGTGAATTAATAATAAAATATGAAATTCTATAAACTGTATTTAAACCACCAATCAAGCCAGTGAGCCTGGTTTGTCACAAAAGAATATTTCCCTTTAAATTTATTTGTACCACAGTCAAATAATAATGGTTAAACCTTTTTAAAAATCTACACAAAAGTACTTATGTTTTCCCAATTTTTTCCTGCAATTTCATCTTTGAGGTGGGAGGGCTGTTGTGACTGAAGTGTGTTTAACAGTAAAAATAAAATAAATCTATGTATTTAAAAAAGCAAAGCACAGTTCTCATAAAATGCTCCCAAACACACCACCGGCATACAAATTCGGAGGTCCGATCTCCCCATAAAAGGGACTTTGGTAATGAAGGGAAAAAAGAGAAAGAAAGAGAAAGAAAAAAGGAAAAAAAAAACTTTTGAAGGGCAAGGTCATGACTGGCAGTTGATTTGAAGAGTTTCTACGTCCTCACAATGGAACATGACATCATCAGGTATTGAAGAGGGAGACGAGGAGAGGGAGTTCTTTTTTTTATTTTTTTTTTAAAAAACAGGCCGCTTACCAAGGACCATAATTAAATTTGTGCTAAACTTGCCCAAGTGCCCCGGCGTCTGTGGAACCAGAACGCAGAATGATTTTCAGGGGGGGTGGAGTGCTGGAGCAATCAGCTCCACTTGCTGCAGACTCCCCTCCCCAACTCCCCCCCTCACCCCCCCACCCCCAGCCCACCCTACCCCCCCACAGTATACTTACCAGTATTTTCAAAAACACAAAGTGGCTGGCTAATTGAGCTCTGCACATACTGTATTTCCTAAGTGCATCTACCCCTCTGTACTTTCTGCTCCCAGCTGTTTTGGCTAGAAAAGCCAGAAAATGCGCACCATGTTGACGTCTGAAAAATGGCTTTCCCGGTCTGCATTCTTAGCACAAGCAGCGGTATTTATAGAACTCAAGATGGGGGGGGGAAGTACAGTATGGCAAGCACGCGAAAAGAAAATGTTGATTTACAGTCATTTACAGACAGAAGGACATAACATGCACGAGAAGAACACACAAGGAAATGGGTGTGATGACTATTTCCTCTCCTTAATACTGAAGTGTCACAAGAAAAGAACAGACATGGTCATAAATACCATGAAACCAATCTTACACATCAGCTTTTCTGACTTCGGAAGAAATATTATGGTCACCGAAAAATGTAGTTCCCATCATTAGTCAGCACGAGCTTTTACTTATTACTTTTGTTGCATGACAACGCATAGAATAGACAAACTAGGAAAATAATACTGGGGAAAAGAAACTGAACCAGTGCTAAGAAGATAACACATCAAATTATTAGTTATTGTTTCTTGATATTGTAATAAACAAAATCGCATTTAATCAGATATGCTGAATGCCAATGCGGACCAACAACATGAAGGTTGGAAGTGTTATTGTGTCTGTCCGTGAAAACAGAGTGAGGGGAAATGACTGGATGTTCCTATTTTTGAAAGTCAGTTCACAGCTATGAGGAAGTCCCTGTGAAACTACCCGCATTTAAGGGTGAGTAATTGCACATCAGGACACACCTACACAGTATTTCATGAATTTCTGAGCGGCAACTGCGAAGATAAGGGCAATTCATTCTCTGGTCCCACAGTAACTCAGGGCTGTGCATTTATTTCTATGTTTAGCCACTATGGCTCAAAACCCTAAACATTTTGCTCCTTGGCTATGTGTAATTATGTCTGGAAGCGACTTGCATTCCCAATTAGGTAAACATGTCCACAATCACGTATTTCATTGGTTTGAATGCATCACTCAGTAGACATTTCATGCATCTGCCTGTTAGTGAGCTAACTTCCGGTCAGGATCCGGGTTTGTAAATACATTTTCTGGAAATATCTTGTGTGCTCCTTCTCTGAAGCCTTAGTCCGTTTTTTTTTTTGTGTTGCAATGATAATATTTTAGGGACATGCCAACTCAGCTCCTGTTTTAACTTGAGGGTTTATTTCTTTTATTCACAGAGGACCTGTGGCAGCTCCCCCCCCCCCCCCTCTTTTAATCACATGGTCCTTCACAGCAGGGCTGTATTCAATAGATAGCGGCCGACCGGTATCTGACAGCTTGATAGGAACAGTGTGGGGTTCAGATCAAACTTTAGTGCGTGCGGGCAAAACAAAACAAATGTAGCTGGGTACCTCTTAAGGAATATTCAGCTTTCAGTTTGATCCAATAAAGGAAATGGTCACTGTGACTCCCATAATGCCGTAAAATAAAATGCAACTTACAGTATGCCTAGCAGGGGGATTCAGGGGGAGGGAAATCATATTTTCTGATGCGTACGGTTTTATTTGAGACTTTGATGACTCAGATGTATGTAATTCCAGTTGAGGTGGACCAATCATTTCTGAGCCGAGCACAACCACTCCACAAAATGTTTTCCTGGAACTCAAATGGAACATGTTACCTTTAAACTGCAATGAATTGATGTTACGGAAGAGAAAAAAAAACTGACGTTGTGAAAAAACAACTGATGTTATGCCAACTACAAAGTATTTTAGGATACATAATAAACATTTTCATACGTATTGTTTTCTTTTAGTTTTATTGCGGTGTCGGGTCCTGTCGGCGGTGAGGTCATCCATTAAAATGACCGCAAGCATTCTGGGAATTCTCCCGCACTCGTGTCCGGGGACGCTTTCAAACAAACGCCACGCTGTCCTCGTCCGGCCCGCCGCAGTTCAACCTTGGTTGGTTGCTATGAAATAATCTCCCAGCAAGGTTAATAAACTGCCGTATTTGGGACAAAGGGGTCCGTTATAAACATTGTTTTCCATTAAAAAAGAAGGGCAGATAAACGAGGCGGTGGCGGACCCCGATGGGAAAAGATTGGTCCGGAGGCCTGGCAAGGCTCCGGCTCCTCCCCGTTCCCCTGCTCCTTCTCCAAATATGGAATTTTTTAAAAATACAAATAATGACCAAAGTTTACATGGTGATGAACACGGCTTTTCCCTCCCCACTCACCCACCCCCCCCCCCCCCCCCCAACTTTTTCTTGAAAAACAATGTGGCCTTGGATATTGAATGTTTGAACACAGGTATTTTATTAAAGACTCCATTTAGGCAAACAGAGGGGATGACCAACCCCCCCCCCCCCACCCCTCCCCCCTCCCCTCTACCCACTAAAAAAAGTAGTTCATTGATGATGGAATAACTTATCAGTTATAACTAACTGATGACTACTTAAAATAAACTATTGATGGAGTATAAACACAAAATAATACCAACAGAACACTGAGCACAACCTTGATTTTGGTACATTGCACAATTCTGTACACCGGCAGATCAGCGCATGTGACATCACATATATTTTTAAACCCAAATTCCGCATACACCACAGAGAGGATTTTATAAGGATATTCAGACAGAATATAGATGGGAATTACATCATTATGATTATCATTATAACATAATTATAATAATTTACAAATGCGTGCACAACATTTTTCAAAATACTGACCATTATAATCAAGTCACAGTGGTCATAGTAAAAATGATAGTAAGAATGTGACCTTTTTGTGAACATTCATAGGAGGATTAAGAAGTGACTGGCATTGTGACTGGTGCAGGGCAATGCAGTGGCCTGTTGACAGCCGTGTATTGCAGCCCCCTGTCCTGTTCACAACAGCGAAGCACTCTCAGGGCTAAGACACCAGTACTCACGGCATCAGCAGGGGTGTGTTATTGTCCCCCAAGTAGAAAAGTTTCCCTCCTTAGCAGCTATAAAAGACGGGATTATCACTCTGCCTGAAAAACAACAAAAAAAAAACTGCTACTACTTGACTGAGGTGTGCAAGGTGACACTATGTCTGACGGCAGGTGTTAGGGCAAAGTACGCTGCCACAATACAGATACTGTACATATTTTTATTCTATATGGGGGTAACAGAAATGATCTTTTCTGCGGTTAGGAAAATAACATACGATACCAAACTTTAATTTGACAGAGAGTCAAATGAGTAAAATTCAAAATTTTAACTGAGACTCGTATTGTAATTTTGTGACAAACTTAGCGCAATATAGAACAGCGGTCACAGTTTAGAGTAAGTAAGTGGTAACAACAACAACAACAACAACCGCTTGTGATTGGTTGGAGAGCGAAAGGCAGCTCTTAACACCAGTAGCTGAAGTAAAGGAAGCCAGAGAGTGCCCGCGGTTCAAAGATGAGAAGTTTCCCACAGAGCCATGGGAAGGAGGTGCGTCAATTAAACCCTCTGTCTCCTCCCCTTGTTGAGAAATAAGATTTTATTTCATTAGGGTTTCCAGCAGATTAGCATATATATATTTTTTTTTACAGCGCTTGCCTGTGTTGTTTTGCAGGGGGCAGGTTATTAAAGGGAGGGTAGAATGGGATCATGGCACGCAGCTGCAGAGCCTGTGTGACTAACCGTGTTTGTCCTGCAAACAGGGCCTGACCGCACTGTGGCCACTGGTCATTCTCGCCTCTAAATCTGCTTATAGATTTCCTTTGCCGAGTGTCCTGAGACGGGTCAAGGGGTCAGCCCTCGTGCACGGCATTCTGGGAGCGATCGTCCTCAAAGGACCTCCGAGCCGAATCTATCATAATTAATGCACCCTTCCATCCCTGCCAGATGACTGACCAAACAAGGCCACGGAAGAAAAGACGCCTTTTATAAGCTGGCTTAAAAAAAAAAAAAATAATCAAATTCTTTTATCAAATTTCTTTTATTAATTGGGCCACATAGAGCAAAATCAAAGAAGGTCAAAGGTTAGGGCCTTTGTCCGTGGGATGGTGAAAAATTCAATATTTACCCTTCAGAGTGACCAGTTTCAAAATGATCGAGGTGATTATGCGAGGAGAGGGCGACTTCAGGTAATACGCACATGCATCAAGAAACAATTCCCCAACTGGAATGAGCATCACATTTACATGAAACAGTCACATACAATCTTGTGTTCGCTCCCTGAAGGAGTGAAGAAGAGAAGCCATAGCACAGAAGCTAAAAAGCCACAGAGAGCAACATACAGAGAGAAGTCAAAATGAACATCACTAGGTCCATGGCTTCATGGAAGCTGAGTTTATCAGTTTGTCAGCCATGACCTGTCAGTCTGTTGAATCCCATCTGACCAGGCAGACCAGAGCACATGCATGTGTTAAGACTCATCCTTCCAATAGCATACACTGCACTGGCAGAAAGCTGCTCAGCGTAGCATACACACAAACAAATCTTTTTCTGCACGCAGAAGGCCAGACAATCCAGCCTGCAAATTGTGTCATTTTCTATGCAGCAATATGCCCATCCATGGCTTATAATTATTATAACTACTGGTCAGCACACTACATTCCGCGTACAACTATGCAACAGTATGGTTGTCATCATCTGCACAAGGACAAGAAACACAGCATCGATCATATCATTTGCACAGGCACAAACCAGAGTGACGGAAAGTCAAGCAGTCAGAAAATAAAAGGTCAAATGGTAACCGAAGTGGTTAGTTTTTGGACGTATAGCTTACGCTAATGCTAACGCTAACGCAGGTACGGATGTTCCAGGATTCCCCGTCTCACCGAGGGTATGAAAGTGAACACCCGCGGCCCAAAGTGGGGCACATATTTCCCGCAGCGTCTCAGGTAAGACCTGGCTGGAGTTCATTACCCGCCATCTGGGCATGACAGCGCTGTGTAATCTACAGCTTAGGGCCGGCGGGGGCGGAGACACCGCTTCACTTCCACACCAGCGGGGGGGGGGGGGGGGGAGAGAGAGAGGGGGAGAGAGAGAGAGAGAGAGAGAGAGAGAAAGAGAGAGAGAGAGAGAGAGGGGGGAGAGAGACAGAGAGAGAGAGAGAGAGAGAGAGAGAGAGAGAGAGAGAGGGGGGGAGAGAGAGAGAGAGAAGGAGAGAGAGGCGTCTAATTCGGGAATACAGGAAATGTGTTTCGTGAACCCGAAGCAATTAAGTTGATTTGACGCGCTGGACCCGGGGGCAGGTATCAGTGTCCGGTGCCCCCCCCCGTCTCCCGGACGGCGGTTATAGATCCCCCAACCGCGGCAAACGCGCTCTCCGCTCGCCGCCCGTGTCACATCCACCGTCTTATGAGGGCGAAACAAACCAGCTGCTCGCTGATGTGTGGTCCCTCGGCCAGAAACAAGGGGGGGGGGGGGGGGGGGTCTGCTTCTAATTCCGCTCCAAAGCAAACGACTGCTCCGAAGTTATCATTGTTTCACTTTAACCTCTGACCCCCGGGGAAACGCCATTGTTGAGAGACTAATTGATGCATTCCATATTTCTAAGTGCTCGCAAATGGGGTTAGGGTTTTCCAGCCTCATCAATCACAGCACGTGCACGAGCGTGGGGACCGGACAGGGAGGCGAGCACGCCTTCCTATGGGAATAGGCTATGCGATATCACCTATTTAAAAAAAATACAAAATTACAGCCTCTGCAATGATAAACCGGAACCCCTTTTTCCAATTAACAGACGGTTCCGATATAACGTTACTGAACCTCAGCCATTGAGATGGACGAAAAAGTCACAGAAAGTATTTCGCAAACCCATAAAAGACGGATTTTTGCGAGAGAGATGTCCTTAGAATGCAGATGCAATGTCACATCCTCCCCTGATTAAAAAACTTTTTAGAAACTATAAAATGGATCAAGTCCCTGCCTTTGAAACGCCGGGCAAAAAAAAAAAGAAAAAAATAAGAAGATCAGATATCAGACTGAGCAGCGACTTCATCTCCAAAGATCACGGCAGAGCGGGGAAGAAGGGGTTTAAGGATGTCTGTCATAGCGGAAGAGGTCACATGGGAACGGCTTTTTTTTTTTTTTTTTCTTTCTTTCTCAAAAAAAAGTCCCCCAAATCTTGAGAGCAAAGGAGCGAGTGTTTGCGCGCTCTCTCTCTCTCCTCCCTGACTGAAGTCTGACAGCTCGGCCCCGTGTGGGAAAGCCGGGGCTCTGAGAAACGGAGCGCGACTCTGGAAATAATCTCCCCCTAAGCTGTACCTATTTATCACGGCGGTAATGATAAGAATCTGATTTAAAGGTGAACCCTGAGATGGGTCAACTCCTCACACAGGCGGTAATGTGATCTGTGGGAGAGTGCTGATAACCTGGAACAATATGGAGAATCCCTGTCAGATAAATAAAACAAACTGGCTGTCCAATAAAGAAAAACTACATGGCTGGAGGTCTGCAGAAACCGGCACAGGCACAGACACAGACACACACACACGCGCGCGCGCGCACACACACACACACACACACACACACACACACACACACACACACACACGGAAAAAGAGGAGAGGAATGAAAGAAGAATGATGTGGGCAGTGTGTGTGTGTTTGTGTGTGTGTGTGTGTGTGTGTGTGAGAGAGAGAAAAAGAGAGAGAGAGAGGGACAGACAGAGAGAGGGAAAGGAAGAGAGATAGAGGGAGGGAGAGCCAGACAGTAAGAGAGAGGGAGAGAGGGAGACATAGAGAGAAAGATATATAGAGAGAGAGAGAAAGAGAGAGGGAGAGGGAGAAAGAGAAGGAGAAAGAGAAAGAGAGAGGGAGAGAAAGGGGGAGGGAGAGAGAGAGAGACATAGAGAGAGAGAGACATAGAGAGAAAGATATATATACAGAGAGAGAGAAAGAGAAAGGGAGAGAGAGATAGAGAGAGAGAGAGAAAGAGGGGGGGAGGAGGAGGAGGAAATGTCTCTTTCGCTGTGAGAGAGGACCATGAGTTTTGATTTAGCGGGGCACTCAGTTTGGGAGAAGGGCCGCGCAGACAGGGCAGACTCTGTTCGTCCCCGGAGGAAGGCCCCGGAGGAACAGGGCCCGTGGCGTAAGTCACAACACCCCGCCACGCACAGCTGAACTGGGAACGCGCAGACACAAAAACAACAGGTTGCGATCGGCAGAGCAGGAGGAAAAGAAAAAAAGAGTTTCCTCCGACGGCCTCGATGGTCCACATCTCACCAGATAAACTGATGTAGAAATAAAAGGAGTTACAATTTAAATTCTAAATTTAGATCAGAGCGCACGGAGCTACACAAAACTGCGAAAAAAATATCATCAGATAAATTATTTCCTGGAACTATTCCTGAAGTCACAACAACACATGGGAATGAACTCACAGCGCCACACAACAAGGCATTCTGGAATGTTCCAACACTCACGACTCTACAGTGGTTTTAGGAAAATTTAAAAGAAAAAATCACGACTACAAATTAGTATTAGTTTTAAAAATGTGGTGTTATTTAAATTTCACACAAAAAAAGATTCTCTGAAGCTTGGATTTTAAAGCTGTACAGTGCAAATTATTATTATTTTTTTAATCAGCTAAGCTGTGATTCATTTCAGCATTCAAATTCGCTGGCATTCGCCGGCCTGAGTTCTTGCAGGTACTGGAAGATCATCTTATCTTTAGCGGGATAGGTAAGGTCAGCATGTGGATGTTACGTTACCCCCCCAGATCCTCAGGCACTTCCCCTCCACTGCACAACAGGAGAGTGACCTCTGTGGGCAAGGATGGCCCATGTGAGGTCATGTTTTCCAGCACTGTGCACATGGTATTTTGTCTCCCCCTGTCCAAACACATGAGGGGCTTTCTGATTACTGGGAAAAAGTCCCCTACCACACCACACAGTACAGCACAGCGCTTTCGTGTGCATCACTGTCCAAACAATGAAACAAAATAAAAGTCTTAATAGGTATTAGAAGTGATGTCATATATAAATGAATTGGCTACATGCTGGCATATGTTATTGAAAGACATGTTTTCTGAAAGTTTTGTGAAACTACCGAGGGAAAGGATGTTTAAAGTGTGTTTAAAGTAGATATTCAGGGTGGCTTTAATCTGCATGTATACATATTAATTACATGCAACAAAATTACGTAGCAGAAATCAATGTTAAAAATCACCAAATTAAAAAAATAAACATGCACACACACAGTTATGAATAAGTCAAAAAAGTCAAAAAAATTATATAACATCAGGACTCTTAGTAGAGGTCTAAGGGTGGAATTGTTTTTTTTTCCCCTGACAGGATCCACAGAAGGAGCTGTTATTGGTGGAGCAGAGGACAGCCACAGCCCCCCTCCAAGCTCATCAATGTGCTCCAGGTCCTCCTGACCATCAGCCATGGGGAGAAGGACGCTGGACAAGCTGGAGGTCTCAGCTTCCTCCCTCCATTAGTTTTCTCCTGATTTCCACTGCATTTATACATATATAATATATATGTATATATATATATATATATATATATATATATGTGTGTGTGTGTGTGTGTGTGTGTGATACTGACATACAGAGCATTCACTTTATCTCAGGAAACAACATACAGATTGTTTATTTTCACGAGTCATGCATTTGGATAAGAATTCAGTTATCCGTTTCTGTGAAAACAGAAACACACAGACACAGACACAGACCCACACAGACACTCACTAACACACACATGCACACACACACAGACACACACTAACACACACACACACACACACACACGCTGTTGCGCTTCCATGATTGACCGGCTGATGTTATTAATCTCGTCGTTGAAAGGGATTTTAAAAAGTCAAAGTCCCTCTTCGCTCCTTTCTCTCCCTCCTCTTTCTTTCTTCCTTTCTTTCTTTCTTTCTTTTCCTCCTCTCTCGCTCTCACTCACTCGGGTCTGCAGCTGTATTTTTAATCAAGGGAAAGATCCATAGAAAAATGGGCATTTCTTTCAGGGCTGTACATTCTAACCCCTCCTATCTGTGCTCATGGATCACTGGTTAGCTTAGAAACGCAGCCCGCACAAAGACCACAGCTGACATGTGGCGCTTAATGGTAATAATGGCCATTTATAAGCCCAATCAATCACATTTAGTGGACATCTCCATTTTTTGTCCCTGAAAAGGTATAAATAATAATAATAATAAAAAAAGAGAAGAAGAAATGCGGTCTAAAAAAAAAGAGAGAGAGAGAAAAAAAAAGAAGCCGGCTTGGTAAATATTTTAACTGCTTATTAAGATTTGGGGCGGATGACAAAAGAAGCATCTGTGCTTCTCAGGCCCAGATGAAAAGAGGGACACAGATGGTTCTCAGAAGCTAACAGTAAAAACTGCGTCACAAGCAGAACAAAAGTATACTCTTTTCATTTTGATTTTTATTTTATTTTTTTAAGTTCTTTTAATTTGATCGAGCAAATTAATTTGGGGCCCAAAAAGCACGGCTCCAACTTCCAGAGTAGTTTTAACCGAAGACAGAATTGTTTGGACATCTCATAAAAAGCGCAATGAATACCTCAGTTTGTTTATCTTCGGACGGTGGAGATATTTTAATGTCTCTTCCCTGTGCTCTTTACGAGCTTTCAGAGGTTGTTTGGGAAATTTGGAGACGTGCAATTCTACAGTGTAGGAGGCCCACCACTACCTTCTCATCCCAACTCTGGAGTTCTGCGTTGTTATTAATTTCCCCGTTGAACCAGTTGTCTTGTCTCCAGCACTTCTGCCATTTTAAAACAAAGTGTTTTAACCTTTTTACATTTTCAAGAAAATGGCAAAAATACCAAAGTGTATGACTGTAAAAAAAAAAAAAAAACTAAAGTTTTGTTCCAACCTCTCTTGATTATTCTGTGCCCTCAAAAATAATGAAGGCAAGTTTAATAAGAGAGTTCAGAGAAAACATGGCTTTTCACAAGATGATATAGAACATTTTTTTGCAGCTTTTATCCTTTCTTAATCCTTCATGTGCTTTTATCTTGTTGCATTTTTATTGGCTGTACTGCTTCTGAGAACTTCACCCCAATAAAAAAATAATCCTGCAGAATTTTCCAGAGAATTTATGCAGTTCGAAAAAAGACTACTGACATTACTGTACGTTCGCTCTGATTTTAAAAACCTGAACCTATCATTATCAAGCATTTATTAAATGAACAATAAGATAGCTCATAGCACCTAATGTTCTGCATGGAATTACATGAGAGATTTAACTACAGACATTCAGGGCAACGTTATTCCCAGACAGAATCCACTGTTAAAACTCCCAGAGCAAGTTTAAGAGTACTCCTGTCTCCCCATGAAGCCTGATCCTCACAGGACAGCATATGCATGTGCATCAGTTTTTTTTAAAGTTTTTTTTTTTTTTTTACAGGAACCGGGATCAGTAAGCGCACGAGAGTGGTACCGTGTGTGTGCTTGTCTTCGAGCTGTGTGAAAGCTGCAATTGCTTACGAGTGGGAGGTAGCAGCAAACAGAAAACTTTATTGTACCCTCCGTACGGAATAAAGGACGCCCTCCTGTACACAAACACACAAACATTAGTCCTTTGCCAGGTGCCACTCCCCCGCACCCTATTTTTTTTTTTTTGCTTCAAAGGAAGGTACTGAATCTTTTTCACTTTTTCGTACGCACACAATATTACAATATTGAAACAGCAGTTTGACTACCCGCGCTTTCGAAGATCATGAGATCATAGAGACGACTCTTTCAGCAAACAGTTCTCCACAAATCATTATCCCGTGGGTGGTAAATTCGGGTTTATAATCTACCCAGAGTGCTTCACTCCTCATAGAATCACAGGCTTCCCCTGCTGCATTAACAAACCTAGAGAATTCTCTTTGATGCTTAGATATACAAGCCATGGGTTTGGTTCTCATCAAAATGGGTTCGGTGCCACGCAAATAGCCCAAAACTATTAAAAGCATGTTGTGTTATTAAAAGAGTGCCTTAAATAATGTACCCAAGCCCCACCCTCACACTGGAATGATGTAAGGACACTAGACAGATTAAAAATTGTTTAAGGGAATTAAGAGTGATTTACAAATGTGTTACATGTAGCAACTGTACTATATTTGACAATGTATGTACACTATATTGCAAAAATACATTATTTAATATATATAAATTAATTATTTCATTATAAAATACAATTATTTTTCCAGTTTCTCAAAATCTTTTACGGGTGCGAGCGAAATGCCGCACGTAAAAGTAAATGTTGTGACGTCCAAGGATTTGTTCAGGGTGCGACGTTATTTCTGAAGTAGAAGTTTTAACGGATGCCATCGCAGTGAAACAGCCGTCCGTTCCCCCGACGGTACAGGAAATTCCATCATCCGCCAACGTCGCATCGGGATAATCTGCGCTACGCTGGAGGACAACAGGGTTACCCCAACAGACATCATCTCAGAAGCATTTGAAAGATTTTGACCGGTCATTATTTTCAGGGAAGTCTGAATTGGCCGACTCAATGCCGCCAAATCCGATCCTAAAAGACACAAGACCACATTACCTTCGATGTCTCTAACATTCCACTGCCCACTTAGCCATATTTGATAAGCGTAACATAAATTTAATACATCCGATAAAGGTTGCATTGAACACAGAATCTGATGGTGTGATTTGTTGACGGGCGTCAGGCTGTGCTATCTGACCACGGCCTGTCGAGCGAACAGAGATTTATTGGGATAAAAAGACATAACTGGCTGTGAATGTAGCAAATGTGATGTAACTTCTGGGCATTCTTCCTTAAACGTTTAAACACACGTTCCATGCATATATGACGGGATCACATGACTATGTTTCCATCAGGGGCTTGGTGGTCATAACGGTGTAAACAATCCCATTAAGAGCAGGCCGGGGATCAGATTGATGGAGAGGTGATCCATTCCTCATCCGCACTGACACGCGGGGTGGGGGGGGGGGGGGGTGAGGTGGGGGGGGGGGGGGGGGGGTTGGTCCTTTTGTCTTTGCCACCATTGTGTGGTCAGCCCAGAGGAGAGGGAGCTGGTAATCAGAGGCAGCTGCTGGCCAGCCGTGATAAGTGCCCCCCCCCCCCCTCACCCCGTCCCCACCGGCCTTTGAGCTGCTGGCCCCAGACCCCCCTCCCCCCCCTTCCCCGGAAGGACCAGAGGTGCTGTCAGCAAGGCCAGAGCCGACAGGATGGATGGGGCAGGAACACCACATGCCCGGGCGGGCTCAACCGGTGGCTTGTTAGAGCGGAAACACCTCACACCTACCCGTGACACCGAGCCGCTGCCGTAGCGCACGCTGTGACCAGCGACAATGCTAACGTTCAGCGGTGATGTAACGCTAGGGAACGCGGGGACGAGACGTGTGAAATTAACAGCACCAGGATGGGGCTGGGGGTGGGATTGGAGGGGTGGGGGGGGGGGGGGGGCGTGAGGGGCACGTCGTTTAGGATGGTGCGAAAATAAATCAGTAATTTGACACAGCACTTTGCTTAACACTTTACCCCATTTTTGACTAAATACTGCATTTATTTTCTTGATTAGTAGAGTTTTTGTTACAGGATAAAGCTGTACAGTATAAGGTGGAGTAAGGTGGCAGTGCAGTCGTGGCAGTTTGAAACGGAAGAAGCTGTGGGAATCGTGGCTTCAGGTAAAGGTGCAGGTACAGCGAGGTCAGGGGCAGAACTGACCAGAGAGAACACGGGTACAAACAGGCATAAGCACTGCATGAGAAGAGAAAGAACTCACTCTCCTTAACACTGTTCGGGATCGTCAATTTCACCCCCCCCCCCCACACCCCACCCCCACCCCTAAAATAACACATCTATTCCTCCTAAATAAGCAGCCATAACAAAAAGTGGAACTTCACTTTATCCCAAAAACCACCATTTTGCTTTGTTTCTCTTCAGAACGCAAACGTGCATAACGTGTTAACGGACCGTTCTACTGTACAGCACCGTAACCCACCCAAAGCAGGTGCCAAAAGCCCTTCATGCCACAGCACAGGTCCATGGCAGAAAGACAAGGCAAAATGCTGCCAGCTATTTTAGCTGTCTGGCAGGTGATGCGTGTATAACATGTTGGTCTGACAAAAGTACTGTAACCCTAACCCTAACTATGATGTAATGGGACCGTATGAATAGAATATAAGCTAAGTCACTACCTTCTGCCCATGCAGGGCTGAGTGTTTGTACATGGGTAGGCCGGGGCTGACTAGGAGATATATTCGAGGCGGCGCTACTCCGTTCCAGGAATGAGGAAGGCGCTATAAACAGCGCTTTGTGTCTGGGGTTTACGTACTGGAGGAGGTTGGTGGTCTGGGTCTCCTTCGTCAGAGGTGAGCCAGGAGAGACAGACGAATTCTCGCACTCGGCCGACACAGCGTGGCGGCGAAGGGAGAAGAGGTGTGAAAAATGAGTCACCGTCAATACGCTGAAGAAACAAACCTTCTGACATCTTCAAATACCAGCTTACTTTCAAAATTATTATTTACATTTTTTAAAACTTTTTTTTTTAACAGATATACCAAAATAACTGTGGAAAGAGGCTTTTTCTTTTACAAGTTAGATTTTTTTAAAATATATAATAAATAGAGTCACAATGAGTAGTGTAGCCCTGAGAGAAACTGAGTTTGTTAAATTAACACAAGACCCATGATGCTAAGCAGTGGCCCTCCCTGTAGAGTCACCTAGTGGTAGGTAGCCAAGCCTCCTTCAACAAACCAAAAATAGCACTAGAGTTTCTGAACCTAGAAGTGCTCCTAGACTATTGAAAATAACTTATTCTGAGGTAGAAAGTTGACAATTATAACAAAAATGTCAACAAAGTGCCTTGTTTTCAAAAAAATAAAATAAAATAATTATAAACAGCTCTATGCAACACATCGCAGTGCTGCCTTTATAGTCCCTTCAAAGGGACGACACACCACTGCAAAGGTTATTACACTCCAACTGCCGACTGGGCCGCTGAAGCAACTCACGCCTATAGTAAAGCTGAGCTTTTACAGGCCATCGACACACACAGATGCCTGTGGCGTCCATTTTAAACGGGCTGTGTCCATCGTTCCGTCTCACTGACACATTCTATAGCAAAAAAAAAGCGGCATCATAGATATAATTATAATCAAGTTGACGACTACGTCAGGTAAAAAGCCGCATAGATGAAGACTTGCTTTGCATGTCCATTAGGATTACTTTGTGGGAGAAAGATAAAAATAAAAAATCATGAGAGGTGTAAGCTGGGTAAATGAGCGTGTGAAGCCTCTGATGATGCTGAGGATGGAGTGTAGCACAGTGGGTAAGGAACTGGGCTTGTAACCGAAAGGTCGCAGGTTCGATTCCCGGGTAAGGACACTGCCGTTGTACCTTTGAGCAAAGGTACTTAACCTGCATTGCTTCAGTATATATCCAGCTGTATAAATGGATGCAATGTAAAAATAAAATAAAATAAATTATATGTAAAAGTCGCTCTGGATAAGAGCGTCTGCTAAATTCCTGTAATGTAATGTAATGTAATGATGCGGGGGTTTCGCAGTAAAACTCGGAAGGGCCCCCGTCGGCCTCTCACGGTCCTCCGCTCAACATTCACACGGTCCCCCCACCAAGGCAACACGGGCCTCTCACGCGCCATTGTTTCTGCGTCGGGACCCGATCATGAAATAGGAGCTGAAGTTTAAAAAAAAGCAGGTCCCGGGGCCCCGGCTCCCACAAGCGCCTCCTTGCTCTGGGTGCCCAACGCGGCGTGCCAAGTCCCCCCCCCCACGTGTGTGTGTCAGTGTTATTAATGTAACAGAGCCATATGCAGGCCGCGACAGCCCCCGGGTGCCAAACACATATTTTAAACCTCAGCTCGTTCCTCCCCAACAAATAAGCTGTTTTGAAAATGATTACCGGGGCGCTGTCTGTTTCCATAGCGATGACATTAAATGAAAAGGACAAAAAAAAAAAAAAAAAATATAGAGGGTGATAAACGGCATTGGTCTTGGATGACACACTCGACTTCTGAGCTTGTGTTCAAATTCCCTATGTTCAAGCCAAGTTTTTTTTTTTCTTTTTTAACGCCCCCCCCCTCCCCCCCCACCCCCCCCACCCCCTGTATGAAAGACCAAAATTAAAATGTATCTCTACCAGGCCATAACTGACAGGGCATTGTGTAGCGCCTGTTAGCATAATGTCCTGTGTATTTATTGTTTGTCATTTTTCTGGGCCTGACATGGACCTCCTGGCGCAGTAAATCATGTCATTAAAACTGCCATCAGAAAACAGGGGCCGGCTTCAGGAATCTGGGGGTGGGGGGGGGGGGGGGGGGGGGGGGAGAGGAGAGGAGGGGGGGTGGGGGGGATGAAGGCAGCAGCTTCTCTGAGGTATTCTATTCTGTCATCCTCCGGACTTTTAACTACCCCGTCAAACTCTGACAGTCACCCTTTACATGTGGCATGTTTATGACGGCAAAGCTCTTGGCTCAAACCCTTTTCAAAAAAATAAAAAATAAACATTTGTTTTCCTGTCAGAGGAAAAAGAAAAAAAAAAAAGGTAAGGTTAAGGGAAGCAAGCAAGCATCGTTAAAATAAAGGTTACTGTGATTTGTTTATTGCAGGACCTATTTAAATAAATACTAGTTACAGATTAGCTTCACTTGACTTGCCATCCTCTGGTGTAAAACCTGTATTGCAAAATAAGCACTTTTCATTTTCTTATTTATATATTTTTTAAAGAAGCACATGATTATGCAAATGGGTTCAGAAAAATCCATTGATTTATTCATTATTACAGCAAAGAAAATAAAAACCTGTAGATTGCTGAGAATAATCTACGTCAAAGGAGCAGCATCACTTCACAGCACATGGAACTGATGACTTGATTATGTACCGTACCTTGCCTCTAACTTTATAAATACCATTTAAATACCAGCTCAAGTTGCATCGAATCACAGATAAAAGAAAAACAGTAGGTCACAAACTTTTGGATGGCCTAGTGGGAGTTTGCCATCCAAATTAACCCATCCTGGTAAGCCATTCATGCTGGTATAGCCTTACCGCCCTGTTTGGAGTGACAGACGAGAGCAAACTGTGCCTTTAATACTCACAGTCTAATTTTATAATACATTCAAAATCCACTCCAGTCACCGGGTAATAATCTTTGGACAGTAGCCTGAAACGGTGTATAATCTCTAAAACGCCATGATTCACAAGAGAGACGTAGTGTGGGAGTTGGGTCGCTGCACTCCACATATTTTTAAAATTGTCTTGTCTGCGGATCTTAAGGAGAAGCTTCGGCTCTCTCTTAAGGATTACTCTGCAGGCCTCAGTGAGCGTGAGCGAGACTCCGGGAGAAGTTGCAAGTGCGGCCATTTTCAGCGCCTTCTTTCAACACCCAGCTCTGGCTACAGTAATTATGTACGTAGGGTGGGTTTGGGGGGGTTTGGGGGTGGGGGGATGGGTGGAATCAACTATTATACGGTTGGAAAGAAAAGCTGAAGTATTTCTCCAAACCTCCCTTCAGTAGGCCTCGTCAACTATTTCCCCCTTTTTTTAAATATAATTACCATTTTTATTGGATTTTTATTTCGCCGCGACAAAGGGGCCATCTGCTATAAGCAGCTCTCCACGAGAACTCTCAGATCAGCTGTGAAACGATCTTCCACCAGAGATCAAAGCACTCCAGAGCGGCCCGTAGCTCAGCCTTCCCCGGCTGCTCCTTTAAGCACCATTTCAAACAAATTCCCACAACCCTCCCCCCAATCCCCCCCACCACCACCCCACCCCCCCCCCCCCCCCCTCAACCCCCGAAAAGTATCCACACAAGAGAAGCTTTACATATTCCAGAGAATCACTCAATTTGTTCCCTTTATACATATGATGTTTGGGGCGCTGAGTGGAAAATTGTCTGCTGGTTCATTTTTTTTTTTTTTTTCCTCTTCCTAAAAAGG
Source organism: Anguilla anguilla (assembly GCF_013347855.1). Lineage (NCBI taxonomy): Eukaryota > Metazoa > Chordata > Actinopteri > Anguilliformes > Anguillidae > Anguilla > Anguilla anguilla. Next base: position 31,750,556 of record NC_049216.1, on the reverse strand, counting down.
GAACAGCTCAATGACTTATTCTCCTCATTTTCTTTTCGATGAGGTACTTGCAAAATAATCCAACCGAAGCAGCAGAAGACTCAGCAGTCCCAGAGGCAGCGCAGCGCAGTGTTCGACGATGCTCTCCAATTACTCGTCTTGTGACGATTAAAAGGCCTCATTTGAGCTCGAAGTAATTTTCGTCACTTTCAAAAAACTGTTGTGCCTTATTTGGAAGACACCTCATTGGAGTATTTTAACAGCAACAATGCGGGTTGATCACTGTTTGTGAGGATGAGCAAACGGTTTGTATTCATATAGTTCCAAACATATTTGCTTCTAATATTATCTCAACCACAACACCGCTCTTTGTCAATGCATCTTTTGAATCTGAAGGGAGCATTAAACTGTTGCTTTCCATGAACTGAATCAAATTTAAAAATGACAAACATAAAACCATAATAAATAAACTTTTTTTTAAATTTTTTATTATTGTACCATTCACGGAAATTCAGTTCCACCACAGCAGGGATGCAAAATTATGAACACGCTGCACACGCAGGTTTTGCAAACGGTGAGGCACACCATAATATCACAGGTCATGTTGGTAAAACAGATGGTATAACAGAACTATAAAAAACAAGCATAAAATTAAAAGATTTGAACACCATTACAACACGCACGCATGCACGCACGCAAACACACACACACACACACAAACTGGCAAGGTTTATAAAAACTTAATGAAACCATCCTTGTTTATAAACTGAGAAGAAAGCACTTCTACCTGATAAACACCTGAAACTGATTATTATTTTAATTCTAGGTTTAATTACATTAAAATTATCCTGAAACTTTGTTTATTTTATTGCTTACTTTGACATACTATATATTCCATCTAACTTGCTGATCATGGCAAGCGACTTTGGCTGTTAGCATTTCCCACAATTACAAATTAAGAAAGAAATCCAGTAAAACAATTCATCACTAGTCTCTTACTCTAAAATTATTTATATTCCATAAATATAAGAGGCTGAGTACAACTTTTAGGTTATTGGAACAGTTTTTGCCTCTGATTAAAGTTCTTTTATTTTTCTTCCAATTCTCCCAATCACAACAGGGAGGAAGTGGAACTGACCTGTCAAGTGGTGGCCAGTCACAGCATGGGAGAACATGTGGGGGATCCCAACCACACACACACACACACACTCATGCACGCGCGCAGGTACGCACACACACACACACACACGCACGCACGCACGCACGCACGCACACTCACACTCACACTCACACTCACACTCACGCACGCAGGCACACACACACACACACACACTCACTCACGCACGTACGCACATACACACCCCCCACAGGCACCAAAGCCCTTATCATCAGCTGGGACCTTCTCACAGCTCCAGTGTTTCAAAAAAATTAAAAGAAATACTAAAATCCCACTGGCCACCCTCCGTAGTGGCTTCCTCCCAGCAAACACAGAGAAGTTAAGAACTCTTAAAAGAGAAATAAACCCTCCGTTTCTCTGGGGCTCCGCGGGTCCCTGCCCCACCACCCTGTTTATTTCTTTGGGGAACGGCGTTTCTTTTGGGGATCGTATATCCAAGGGTTATCAAGCGGCTCATTTAAATGAGGGCTGGTCGCAGCAGGAACCAGCTGAACAAAGTTGCCATTACTGGGCCTTCTCCGGAGCTGCGCTCCCTCCCGTCTAATTGGGTTTGACTGCGTTTGTTTAAATCGAGAGGAGAAAAAAAAAAAAGTCAAACCTGAAGTGTGTCAGTTTTGGCCAGACATGGGTGGCAATTAAAACAAAAAAAAAAAAAACCCTCCCCAGCCTTGTTAAAGAGAGAAGGGGGGGGGGGGGGGGGAAAACAGCACCAGTCACTTTCCCCCCTAGTTGTGTGGCTGCTAGTGGCCGATTCTTGTTCACCCCTGGTGGTCTGAGTTCACTTCCACAGCCAACAGGAATACAGATACATAAACACTCACACTCACACACACACACACAGACAGACACAAACACACACTCACGCACACACACACACACACACACACAGACACAGACACAGATACAGACAAAGACACAGACACAGACACAGACACAGACACAGACACAGAGACACACTCACACTCACACTCACACTCACACTCACACTCACACTCACACTCACACTCACACTCACACTCACACTCACACACAGACACACAGACACACACACACACACACGCACCGCCTCTCCCACCCACACACCCTCCAACTAAGCATAGCACTGAGTGGCACCCAGAACAGCTACAGTCACCAGTGAATAAGAGCTCGCATTGAGAGACATTTTATCACACTTATAAAAACAAGGAACACATTGACCATTGTGGGGGGGGAAAAAAAATATTGCCTTGGAACGATGATTCAATTAATAAAACAATTGGCTACCTTAGCATCAAAACCGTTAAAACCCCATCGTCCATAATTGACCGTATAATACGGTATATCAAAACTGACCCGTTCTAATTCGCGCGACATTATTACCAACCTGTTAAATACAGTCAGTAAAAACATGCGTTCGACTCACGAGCTGACGAGCGAAAAACACACGAGCCAAAAATAACCACGTCCTTCCTCAGCTGTCCTCCACTCCAACTTTTTCCCCCTCAGTATAAACAGAGACGAAAGCTAGCATTAATGGTCAAGAGGTTTTTGCCCCCCCCCCTCCCCTTCTTGACCACACTTTGCTTCGTATCAAGCCCAGAAAGGGGTTCCTTGTAAATTTTATTACGGCGGCGTCAAAAAGGACTCCCATCGAAGAAGCAGTAAATATTCTAACGGGGTCTGGAAGCGAGGCCGTCCCTGCCCGCTCCAGGCATCGAATTAAGCCGGCCTGTTCCTAGTTAGACGGTCATTAAAAGAGATCTTACAGCCACAGCAAATGGTTTCCTGTCCTGAGTGCTTAACTCTTGTAGTAGGAAATGTCCCGGGCCATAAAGGCCAAACCAAACTTCCTGAAACATTTTAAAGTTAGCGTTAGCGGGGATGTGCGTCGTGTTCCCCGATCGCTCAGGGAAAAGCAATCAAACGGGACCCCTTTTCTTTGACCCGCGCATGACTTTGACCAGTTAAACAGGTGGCGCCCATTCATTGGCCAGGAGTCAGGGACACGGGCTGGACGCAAGTCCTCTTTTCTGACCGTCAGGAACGTATAAGGTCATTAAGATGGAAAGGCAGCGTAGTCAATAGCGTAAGAATATAAAATGAGGACATACGAGGTACTGGTTTTACTGTTCAATTGAGCGAGAAAAATTGCTTGTTCAATGTGATGGCAATTAAATAAAAATAAAAAACGTGCATTTCATGTTTTTAAACAGTATTGTGTTCACACGTCCTTCAGGAGTAATCATACTTCAACTCAGCCACTACTGCTACGAGCGCTTCCAAACTGCAAACGCTGGAGTCCAAGACCAGCTGCTTGCGTAAATGAAGAGCACATTTTCATACGCGGAGCCAGCACAATCGGGATAAAGGATGGGGAGGCCACACTGACCATGCAGCCCGACACCATGTTTTTTTTTTGTTTTTCCCCCCCCCTTGCCGCACTTGTAGGTTTATATAATATATTGTGGGTTGAAATATAATACATTGTCAGGTCCGTTTCCAGGTTGGCAGCTGTGAACTAATTAAGCTTATAAAACACACATGGGCTGAGCGCGCTGCTGTTTGGATTAACATTAACGCCGTAAATACGGGAAAAGGAACTCGTCTCGGAATCAGCAGTTCGGTGTCCGAAGGGCTCACAGTGAAACATAAAAGATGTAAATACTGAGTGTGCGCGCTGTGCTGAATGGGGCCCTGTGTGACTGGATCAGGAAGCGTCCTTTATGACTCAGATACAGTAACCCCCCGGCGCAATGTATACGCGCACTTTAAACCGCGGGCCAGCTCACGGCGCTAGCTGAGTCACACGGCTAGGCCGCCAGGTTCCCATGGCAGGCTGGAGTTGGGCACGTTGGCACGCAAAGTACAGCAATGCCACCGTAAACCCTCACCCACCCCCCCGCGACCACAGGGCCGAACTTTCACCCCTCTGAGATTGGCACAGACTGTTCTCTCTCTCTCTCTCAATGAGACATAGCAACGGTTCAGACGGTCCTCAGGTGACTACCCTTTTTTTTTTTTTTTTGTTTGCATTTAGCATTACCGCTATTCGCCACGATTGAATTTCCCCATCGTGCACCCGTACCCGTCTGGTTCACCGGGTGAACCGGCGCACGGGGGGGGGGGGGGGGGGGGGGGCGCGGGGGGCGCGGGGGGGGGGGGGTTGGAGGACCGCATTACAGTCGGCGCGGATCGCGCATTAGTCACGCTGACACACGTTTACTGTAACGGAGTATGATTGTCTGCCGAATGCGCTTTTATGATTCGTAGGTTCGCAGGCCTCTTTACGTACGTCTGCGCGCCTCGGGCACCGAGCCGACATACAGGCATAAAATATGATATGGAAAGAGCCGGGGGAAGGGGTGAATAATTCCCCTTAAAGATGAGCCCCGTATTACTAATGTAAATCAACGCCCACAAACGCAATAAAATTTAACGTCTAGATTTTCATTAATTGGCGGCGGCAAAGAGAACGTGCATATTTGACGGGAAAAAAAAAAAAGATTCATGCTGTTTTTGTAAAGTTAATGGGGGTCAAAGGGAGGTCAAATTCACAAAGTCTACGCTTGTCTATGTAGTGAAACACAATACATATCTGAAAATAACTGCCTCAGACTTAAAAGGGTTTGAACCATATATGGAAGATCATAAATCCAATAATTTATTATTTTTCAGAGCACCTCCCCCCTGGGTCATTGATCCAAACAAAATGTACTCCCTTTTACTTTTGGATTTCAAGCACTAGCCTGTGGATTTGGCAATGCCTAACTCACAAAATAAATAGCCAGGAGTAAGCATAAGCTTTAACTATCTTGATTATGACACCGGATTGATTAAAAAAAAAAAAAAAAAAAAAACCCCCATAAATTTAGTAGCAGGCAGTAACAAACCTGATATGGGTCAACACCAATAAATGCTTAAGCACGTGAATAAAAATATCAATAATAACGGTATACAGTAATTAATCGGGCAATGTACGAGACGAAAACAGGGCTTACTCATGACACAGTTGAGTGTGTTTCTGAGATGGCGGTTACCAGCCAGGGAAAGACAAACCCACTGGACGCGTTGGATTTATTAGGCTGTCTGAAATGGTTTACTGGCGGTCGCGGCTCGCAAACAGACACCAGCGCTGCTAATAATAATAATAATAATAATAATCATTTCAAAATCGTGCTAAAGCACCGTTTCCTCCACCAGCCACAATCTATGGAAAAGGGATGTTTGTGGAGAGGCTGAACAAACACAGATTCGCTGGTATCTCTTTCTTTCTTTCTTTCTCTCTCCCTGTGGCTGCATGAATGGGAAGGCTGGCTGGGGTTGGGGGTGTGGGTGGGGGGGGGGGGGTGGAGTTTGGGGCCAAGCCCCGCCCCCTGCACTGTTGCTCCGGGGAACGGGAGCTCCTCCTAGCCCATCGGTTCGGTCTCCGCTCTCTCTCCCCTGCACACACTCCCAGACTCCCAGGGACGGCCCACAGGAAGCGAGGGCGCAATTTCAAAATATACACAAATTAGGACATTCAGGACGCCACGGTCGCCCGTGTTTTTTCTAATTACACCCCTGAGAGGGCGCGCGCTAACGGACACCACATGTCTGAGTCCATCTTCCAGCCCGCTCGTGAATAAAACTTTTCTTTTTTTCTCCCCCTGAATATTACAGGATAATCTAGGAAAGGCAACTCTTAGAAATGGCAGTAAGTAATGGCCTACTTGTCCATTTTATTCGAGGAAAGCCAGCTCAAAGAAAACATCTAATGGCTTATTTGTACATTTTATGCTTTGTCCCTACTTTCATAAATCATGTAATCAATAGAACCGGGGCCATTCTAAGCAGTAATTTTTATGCGCTACAAAAAAAAAAAAAAAAGCAGTTCTAAATTGGTCTGATACTTTAACAGCTTCAGCGGAAAATCCTTTAGAAAAATGATCAACCCACGAGAACATTCCAAACTTCGCTGACAGCCATTACAAGGAAACAAAGGCCCAGGTCCGTGAACATCAACACTGACATTTCACAGAGGCAATTACCAGTGCAGACCGTAAAACTTAATACTTTGCTATAAAAAATAAAACTCGCATTGCCTTCCATTGGCGGACTAGAACCAATCACCAATCACAAAACTTTGCGTGAAGATATGACTCCATTATCTGTCGCTGAAGTCACCTTCAAACTGTTAAAGAAACTGAAATAACCCCCAAGCAAACTGATATGATTAAAAAAACTGAAACCCTTGGTCCAGGGAGGGCACTTAAATATAGACATATAGACCAAAAACAGACACACAGACCAAAACATCAGATACTCCTGGCTTAATGACAAATAACTAATGTGTTCCACATGCCTCTTCAGCAAAGGAAGAGGAAATTGTTCTTATACCGCAATCTTGCCATTTCAAAGCTTACGCAGATTGTGCTTTCGGTACTCTTATACTGTGATCAGTGTATTAAAAAAAAAGAATTAATAACTATGGTTATATTTCCAGAATACTTCCACAAATCAGGGTCTGCAGTTATACTGTTCACCATGATTTACTCGGTAAAAGGTTTTACACAAAGCTAAGAAATTCGAATGTGCATGTGTGAGCATTTCTGTCCATGAAGGTTGCATTTCTAGCAGAGCTGACTTAAAGATTTCATGAAAAGTCATACACAGAAAAAGGTCATACTTTTGGCCAGACCATGCCGGTGTGGCAGGGAGGGTTGAACAGGTTTCATGAGCTTGGAAGGTGTAACTGAAATGGGGACACAAACTAATAAATGGAATTCACTTTAATCTCCATATGATTCCCACAAGCAGCTAATAACATGCATTTTTCACTTTTGCCATTTGACCTTGGTCAGTTTTCTTTCTTTTAAAAAAAAACCCTTTTCCCTTGTACTCTGTAATGCAACACTGCCCTTTCTAACCTATTCTAAATTATTAGCCATTCCAAAAGGACATTTGCACCCGCAAAGTCTGACCCTTAACCTCACCGTCTTCGGTTTTTAAGATTAAAAATCAATAACGATCCTAATAGGGGAATTTCATATATTCACGAGAATCCACGGAAAACGCAGTCGCACAGGAGTGCTCGGAATCATCCCGGATAGTCCCGTTATATCATTACAACCCACAAAGGCCCTGTTAAAGACAGAAAGCATCGCATGGCAACAGAGGCTGGTCCGGTTATTCGCCCCCAACAAGCCAGGCCATATACACCAGCCTCACAAAAAACCACTTTACAAAGAGAAAGAAGGCGGTCTTTCATCTGAATATTATGAGTGTCCATCATTAGAGAACCTTCAGCGCCATAACATCGGAGTCTGTACAGAGACAAGGAGCTTTACAATCTCTAATCTGACAGACAGACACGCGGTCGAACCATATGTTTAGTGCAGCCAGTGAATACTTCTCTACTATTTATGGGGTAGAGATGTAAACAATTTTGCAGTCTTCGAGCTCCACGTCATCTGTTCGCAGTGAGATGAAGGATCTTAAGGAAAGGGGGGGGGAACTCTTACCTCAATCACTATGTCCTTACAGAGGAAAAAGAAATTACATAAAGCAGACATATGTCATTCCGACTGGACTCAAATTGTGGATTACTGCTTGATTAATCACACTTTAATCTAAGGACAGAAATTATAGTTTCCCTGTCTCAGGGAACTACGCGTTTTGATGTGAGGCAGGCAGTGATTATTTCTTTTTTTTCCCCCTCCTCCCATCCACCATTCTTCATTGCAGCGGATTGCAACTCAATTATCTTTGTGTCAGACGATTATCCAGGGGCTTAATTTAATCTTCATTATACGCCAGTCATATTTCAATTAAACATGCTATCATAGCATTAGCACATATTTAAACCTGTTATTTCTTCAGTTAATTTTCCGCTGATAGGCGGCTGGGAGGGTAACAGATGTCATAATTACGCGATTATTAAACATATTTCACGCGCGGTCCTCCTCGGAAGGGGGGAAGGGGAACTCTGGGAAAAACGGACACCCCGGGCGGGCGGGAACATTAATCCGGCGACAATATGCTTTAGCCGTGATCTATAATACGGCCGCAATCTGCCGCCTGGCTCGGCTTAATTGTGACACATGAATATTAGCGGTGGAGAAGTTAAGGAGGTTAATGCATTAGTGAATTACACTCGGCACACTCGTTTCACCTTGCGCGCGGGGGGGAAGGGGGCGGGGGGGCGTTCGGCCTCGGAGGGGAAAGGGGTGCGCGGGGAGTGTCCTGCTGGACAGACGGGGCCGCCACCCCCCCCCCCCCGTCGGGCGGCAGGGTCACACCCCGCCGCTGTGTTTTTTCGGTCGTGAGAGAGCCGCGGCGGTGGTGGGGGGCCGGGTCTGGAGAGGCTGTGACGCTGATTGCCGGCTGAGGGCTGGGAGGCTATGATCCCAGTCATTTGGTTGTTTTTTTTTTTCTTTTTCTTTTCTTTTTTTTCTGCTGTTTTTGAGAAGGAAATTAAAACAAGCTGTTATGAGCTTAAACTACTACTGTCTGATTATCCCTTGTCCGGGCACAGAACTGCTGCTCCCCCCCCCCCCCCCCCCCCCCCCCCATAGTATTGGGGTGGATCCCCACCCCTGAAACATCTGGACTGGGAGAATTATGCACCCATTCACATGCGTGCACACACACACACACACACACACACACACTTAAGCAAGAGCACAACCACAAGTAAAAGAACATGAAAACACACACACTCACAAACAACAGCACAACCACAAGCACATGAATTCACACACACACACACAAACAAAAGCACACGAAAACACACACACACACACACAAAACACATGTGCACACATGTATAACAAGCATACTCGCACCCAAACATACGCACAGCGCAAACACAAACACATCCACACACCCTCAGGGTAGAAAACAAGACGGATTACTGGTGCTTTGTTGTCATTTAAAATCTGTTATTCAGGAGATTATTTACAGCATCTACCATTTGGAAAGTGCCACTCCAGACCACACAATAGCCTTCTCAGTCCGGTCTAGCAGATCATCATTTGAGAAACAAAATCCATGCCACGCTATTAGCAGAAATCAGTAAACAACAACTGAAACTCCTTGTGTAACTTCTGGAATTAACTTTTTTTTTTTTACATTTTACATATCAATAAAAAGTACGTAATAAAAAAAGAAAATATAGCATACTGTAAATATGCTAGAATACCCCCAAGAATTTGCAAACAGTTCTTGAACAACACTGTTAAATGAGAAAAATTCCTTTTTGAATAGCACATTTAAAATTAAGAATACTTTGTGCAAAAAGTGATACCCTCTTTTCCACACTTCAACAAGTGAAAACAAAACACAATATACTGTACCAATCTTCTTTACTCCATTACACTGACTGCAAAACTTTATGCCAACTTAAAAAAAAGAGAATAGATTACCAATAGCCCTCTCTACAGGGAAAACAAACAGACAACTGGAGAGGGGGAAAAAAAACGATTTATCAGTAATATGCTCTGCAATTAAGGAAAATGCTTCCAATTCCCACAAAGAGGAACTGAATATGACGGGGCAATAAAATGTGTGGTGAATACCTGACAATTGTCCCACATTTACCCAGAACCCAGGACTCCATCTGTTCTCTAATTACGGACCGAAAAGGTTCTGGGGCTGGACAGACGCAATGTACGGAGGCTCAAAAAAAAAAAATAAAGATCACTGACCACTCGCAATGGCACAGGAGGAATGCATAATGAGAAGCACATCATATCTGTGGATCCTAAGGGGGAAAATCCAATCAATGAACTATGCTAAGAACTACAAGGATGTGAGCCGGCGTGAGCAGAATGAAGAGGTACAGTGTGACAATTAAAATTCCATCCTAAAAAAAACGACATATGCACAGAGAGTCCATGGCACTGCCACCCACTAAAGATTAATACACAGCAGGGATGCATAAATCAGCTGTTAAAACACGATGCCAGAAAAGAATTAAATAATGGGGAAAAAACTATTTAATTTCTGCTTACTGATATGACAGGGTTAACAATGCAATGCTGCAAATTCAAAGGATATTTTTCTAAAGCATATTTTTTAGCACATGAAGTATTTATAAGAGAGAATGGCACCAGCCAATTCAGTTTGATTCATATTTTAGCAAAAATAAAATTGTTAGAAATGTAACTAATTAAAATTTTTATTTTACATTAAAGCTGATATTTTGAGTGACAAGTGATTAATCCTCATAGTGCTCAGTTTGTTTTATTACAATATCACAAGCATGCACCTTTAATGCTGAATAATTGTCATTGACATTGTCAGTGAGAGATACTATGTCTAAAATTTTAAAAAATGTCCCTAAATTTGACCAATCATTTTCACTCTAACTTTGGCGTTCATATCAAAGAACAAGAAAACTGGTTGAGTGATGAAAAAAAAAAGAATAGAAAATTCAGACTCTGAGATCATCGAAAATTTCCCCCCATTTTAGGTCTCTCTTTAAACTCTATTTAAAGCACGAACAGCTTGCACATCTGTGACCCTGCAGCTACTTTCTAAAGAGTGCGTGTAGATATCCTCACTTGTTTCAAATGCAACTTTTTCAACAGTACAAAGCCGTAGACAGGATTTTAAACTATCTTCCATCCGGCTCATGAAAAGCAAGCCGTGTCAATGTGCCCTACATGCAAGTAATACAATAAACTACATTCGTACAAGTAAACTACAAGTACGTGTGCTCTAAGAGACCAAAATTCATTTTCTAAATTCAATACAATGTCAGCAAATTTAATCATACCATAGAACTTTTAAGTAATGACTAATAAATAGTTTGGCACTTTCATATTTTTTCAGCAAATTATTCACCTGTAGTTTAGAACCGCTAGTTGTGCTCACTTTAGCCCCAGCAATGCCACCCACACAGATCGTTCCAGTTAAAGCACGAACACTTATCTCTGAGTAACTATTCCCCGCACTAAAAGCCAAAATACCCTACAGTAGAGTAAATGTCAGTCAGATGAGAGGTGTTGGTCTCTATGGAGACCAACGGAGACTCAATGGAGACCAACCAGTAAGAGAAAGACCCTTGCTTAGTCACCAGTGAGCGAGCGGTCAATCAATTAATCACGAGCATATAAATGGCAGACTGCCAGTCGTCACCGTCCAATGTCACGGCACCAACGTGTAATACAGACCCGAGACGTGCGTGGCAGCCATTTTGCATAACAAAACCTTGCTGCACAACAGCTGAAATGGGGAGGGAGGGGTTAATTAACCAGTTAAAGTGGGGGGGGTGATTAGATGGCCAGATCGAGAACGCTAGATTGGATTTTTTTTTCTTGCCAGTGCACAATAGGGAACTCCCACTCATTTTGATGACTGCCATGGGATCCTTAATGAACACAGTGAGTCAGGACTGTGGTTTACCCTCTCATTCAAATGACAGCATCCCCAACAACGCAGCGTGCCCATCAAAGCACTGAGGCATGGCCAGCATGACACCGCCGAGTTATATATTTTATAATGTTTTGTGTTCCCATGGTTATGAGATGAATGATGTCAAAATTTGATTTCATAAAAAAAAATATATTGCTTGAATATTAGATTAATGTGTTGATATGCTGCATCTGACAATATTACAATACATGTACTAGAACAAGAGGCTAAACCGGGTTATTTAACAAACAAAAAATATATATTTTTTTTTAACCTGAGATTTACAATGCAATGTGTAAATGAGTGAGTTTGCCAGCAACTGCATGGTCCATGTCCAAGGCTTGAGTCTAAACTGGTTTGCAGCGGTAAAGGTACATTGAAACATTGTAAACAGGCTCAATTCAAAGGCTCGATAGTTTCATAGGTAAATAATATCCAGAATATCACCATGAATAATTAGTAAAAATCGATGTTTGAGTTTTAATTTGGAATATCAGCCCTGAAAGTAAAACCATTGGCATTTTGGAAGTTTGGAAGGTTTACTCACAGAAAAGTAATCCAACCATTCTCAAAGCAAGATGTTTTGACTGAGGATGTTTTGACTGAGGTTTGAACTATTTACAATCAAGCATATTTCTTAGTTTAAAAAAAGTAACAATATTCAAAACTTTCTGTACTTCCCCACACAGTTAGGAAAATGGCTGTTAAATTATGACACTGGCTACTATTATTACACAGTTACCTCAGCTCAACTATAACTTACAGGAATTCCTACAGGGATTTACTCCAGAATCAGAACTCATTACTTTGCTGTGTATTACTATTACTATTTAGTATTTTTAACAAATAATTATTATTATTTGAGGTAGCTGCTGAATGTTATTATTGTTGTTATAGAAAATGTCAGAAGTTGAGCATTTGAACCTGGAATGTCAAATGGATTTCCTTATAATTTCCAGAACAAACATAAAAATGAATAACACACACACACACACACACACAATAATATATGCCATTTTGTGAAACAATAAGGAGGAATTCCATGAGAAGAAGCTCAGGTCACCTCATAGGAAGTGACAGACTGATAGAGGGAGGCCGGTGCAGTGGAGAGCGAGAGGTAGGCCGGGTGGGGTGGGGTGGGGGTGGAGGGGGGGCGTGAGGGAAGGGGGGGGGGGGGCGTATCCGTGGTGATTGTCATTGACAGGGCAGCACCTTCACGGGCCCGTTGCTGTTTCGTTCGTCACCTCAACAGCCTCGGCGACATCAATCATCCCCTCAGAGGAAGAGCGCGGAGTTAAAAAACAAAAAACAAAAAAAAAACGACGACAACAAAAAAAAAAAAAACATGTCAGAGCAAGCATCACTTCCATGCATCTGATTCCACAGGCGAAAGTGAAGTGTCACCCTGTCGCTAAACCTCGCGTGACACCGGGTTGCGTCTGAGCCGCGTGAAGATTCTCACACTCTGCACAGCTACGCTCTCTGGCCATCTGTGGCTCCCTGCGTGCATGCAGCTAACGCACACGCAGCTAACACACAGAACACACAGCCTCCACCCAATCAAGCTCTGGTGTAACTTCATGACTGATGTTAATATGGGAAAAAAAAGAGAGAATTGCAAGGCAAGAACAAATCAAAACCTGCCATTTTTATTTTCATCATTATTATTATTATTATTATTATTACTTTAAAATAAAAGATGAAAACTTTTTTGTAGCAAAAAAAACAAATAAAATGAATCTGGTACAAAGACATGATGATACTAATAAATATATAAATAAATGCATAAATAAATGAATAACAACAACAGTAATAATGCATCTAAGGTGTAATTTTCAAAAGAAAAAACATTTTTTAATAGGGAACATCAAACGGTTTTCCTCCCCTTCTTTCTCCGCATCTCGCATTAGATCTGCGGTGAGTGTTCACTCGTTAACTCCTAACATATGTCCGCCGGGGGCATGATTCACACGAAGTCTCTGGAAATTCTTAGGAAATGGTGATAAGTCACGGAAACGTGTAAAGAACTCGGGCAATTTTCACTTCAAAATGTCAGCCGTACTTTCTAGAAAAAGTCCTCTTTTTATTCTCACAACCTAACGATAAAACTTTTTTTTTTTTTAATACCATATAGATTTGAGAAAGCTGCGCGTTTAATGAACTACCTTGATGTACGTATTTGGCTCCCTCTCCAAGCCTGTCTGTTTTTCTTGCAAATGTGTTGTTATACATTCACTTGCACAGGGGATCTATCTGTGCCAGCACTTAAAGCCAGTAACCGATAGACGTTCCGTTTGGACGGCACATCTAACATTACATGGTGATCACAATAATGGAGGAACACCAAAAGTTGAATTACAAACCAGTAAAAAAAATAAAATATTTGGTGGGAAAAAAAACAAAAAAAACTGAAATGCGTGTGAACAGAGACGACACCTGAGCACACATGGCAAAAAGCATCAGATGGCAAAGAGTACCTGTTCAGCAGTTCCTCTGCAAAAATACAGGCTTTCAAGCTTAACGGTGGGGAAAGACAGAAATACTCAGAAGGAACCACAGATTTATGCCATTATGTCCTGATACCGAATACACAATGAGCTCCTTTACAACAACAACAACAACAACAAGCAAATTCTGGCAAAATACGGCACTCATGTGTTCGAGATTTAAAGATGGCCTCTCCTTGTGAGGCTCTATAATCATTTAAGATTTTTCTTTTTTAACAATCACATTAGCTTCCCAGCCTTGGGGTGCTCTGGCGAACGGATCAATGGTTCCTTCTTCCCCTGTCACTATCAATTTAGCGTGCGAGGGCCGGGCCCCAGCCTCGGTCCACGTCTGCCCCCGCCCTGCCCTGCCCTAATCTTCACCTGGGCCCTTCGCCTCCCTCACGTCTCCTGACACCCAGCTGCCACGGCGTCCACGAGATGAATTACGGGTCCTTGGGCTCGTACGCATCGACACCGCGTAAGCACCTCGGCCCTCCTGCTGGGTCTGATGCGGACGCCGCTCGCCTCCTCTAGCCTGGGGTCAGAGTGGACTCAGAGTGCAGCCAACCGGAGGAGAGCCGGAGGTGGGCCGGACTCTCTCCTGCACATCGGATTCTCCTTAGAGCTGGAGCGTTCACTCACGCAACAGAAACATCCACCCCCCCACCCCCCCCCCCCCCAGCACAAGCATGCTTCATATACACACTTTTAAACCTATGTCAATGAGGAACCTTTGTCATTAATTAGTATTTGTTTTTGTTTTTTTTAATCTTATGTATGTATGTTTATACACATAAACACATGTTGTATACACACAGACACACACACATACATGCATGCATACATGCACAATGCATGCATAAAAATGGTCAGTTTAAAGCTGTAGAGCTTTCCCATAATTGTATTTCCATAATTTGCATGCCTGACGCCCGTGGTCATTAGCTTTCACTGCAGATTCTTTCTTACTTTGCAAAACTGGCAGAGCGATATCGGGACATAAAACTGATCAAGATGAAAAATGGATCTTTTAAAACAGGTGCCCCTCAGCCTCACAGGTTCATACTGTAAAGGGACGTACTGTACAATAAATTAAAAGCAAACGGTCCTTTGTGTCAGCCTGGAGTATAGATTCCTGTTTTATGCACTGTATGCTATCACAATTTGCCATCTGCGCCAAGGTATGCTAATAGCTGGCTGCGACTATTTACACATATGAAAAAGCACACTTCCATCTGCCATGTACAGCAATCCCCCATAATTCAGCTCCACCTTTATGCCAAACAACTGTTGTTTACTCACAAGGTGACAGTGAAATCGAGTGATCGATGACAGGCCCCGCCATCCCTCTTGCATCCTGCAGGGTGAACAGCTCCCTTCAGCAGAACCCCCCCCCCCCTCCTACCCACCCCACCCCTCCATTGCCCCCCCCCACTGGCCCAACCACAGCCTCGGAGAGGGAGGCTGTCAGGATCTTACACCGTCAAATAGCCCTCTCAGCAAACTCAGCAGCAGGAGAATGATACTTTTAGCACAAGACCAATACTTCGTTATGCTTAAAATTTCAACCGTGTTCTTCAACTATGTCTTATATGTTATATAACGCATTGGAGCTGTCTTGGGATACACAGCAATGTATTTGTAATAAATAATGAATTGTTAAATATACACATTTGAAGGGAAAGCCTCAGCAAAAAAAATTCTATACATGGACATATCGTTTACTGCAACTATAACGCAGCTCAGTAATTTGGTAAGTGCTGCGTAAATCACCCAAAACGGGGAAGGATAAGGTTTATTAGTCCTTACTCCGTGTATCTGACTGCTCAACGGCCCACGCTATTTGATTTGCTGCGCAGACGGCGTCAACAACAACTGTGAATCACGGCAACGACTGACGAGGAGACAGACGCAGGGCGTCTGTGAGCGGAGGGATCAGGAGGCGCTGTACTCCACGCTTCTCTCTCAAGGCGAGAGGTCACACGGCATTATTAATAATCCCTCCGGCCTGCGCCTCAAGACAACAGAGAAGAAACAAGGCTAAGTCAAAAACCTAGTACGGGGCTGGGCCTAACACGCGTGATCCGGCCGACCAATGGTGTAACTTCGTCACTCAGTCACTCACTCAGTCACAGACATTCCCGTTTGTAGGGCTGGCCCCGCTGTTGCGGTCCAGTCAAAAAAACAACAACAAAAAAACAAAAAAAACAGGCAGACTTGTTGTCATTGGCCAGGTGAAGCAGTGGGGAAAATGGACGCCGGATTCCTGGAATGCGTGTGGATCCCTGCCTAAGGGCAGGTAAAGTACAGTACAGTACAGCGTGTTGTGTCTGAGGTGCAGGAGCATTAAAAGCGCTAATCCCTACCTGACACTAATACGCGACGTATGACCGACCTCGTTTCGGCACGCTCGTCATTACCCGTCCCGTCCATATGGCGGGACATCCTCGCCGGGATAATCCCCCCCCCCCCCGCTTCTGGCACCGGTCTCTTCTTCTGAGATTTCTTCTCAGGCCTTGTAATTGCATGACAGCATTATCGTATTTTCAGACCTGAAGATTTAAAAGCGGCCTATCGTCACCGCATAAGGGGGAGGGGCTTTCAAAAGGGGAAATAACTACAAAACAAAATCTTTCTGCAATCTCAGAAAATGCAACAGCCCGATGGCATCTGATTAATTCCGTGACACACTTCACAATTATACAAAACCAAAAGTAAAAACTACTGATCAAGGTGACAATTAAGACCTGAATACAAAAAGTTGTGAAGATTGAGGTGCACTACTGGTATATGATAATGCTGCAGGCGTTCACAGTGACAAGGTGTAAGACTGTGTACCTACTCTATATCCCATACTAAGTTTTTCAGAAATGTATTGAAAGAATAAGGTAAAATGGAATCGGCACAGGAATCAGCTGTTTCTGGTACAAAGGAATCAGATCAGAAATCAGCTGTTTAAGAGCAGAGTTCTGGGCAGTGGACCTTTAACCAGGGCTATGAGCTCAGATCCCGGGGGGGGGGGTGCAGGGGCGGGGGTCACTAGTGCTGTACTGGGGAGTGAAATGGAAACCCCCAGGTGAAGGTGTGCGAACACTGCAGCATCTCCCAGGACGCCTGGGCCGCACTGCGCTTACCAATCCTCGCATTTCACCGCAGGATTATGGATTCCAGCCACACGCCGTCCAATAAGCTGTGTTCAACATCAAGCCGCACGGATCGATAGGAAAGTGCGGGCAATACCCGATATCAATATCCCGCTCTTTCCGCACCTGTTAAGCGTTCCGTTTGGTATGGTCTCCCACCATGACAGTCCTCCTCAGCACGGGGGCTGAGGACGCTGACCCGGCCCCTATAACGAAAGCCACCTGCCCGCTTTCCCGGGTCCTTCAACGTCTTTGATCTGCAGGGCCCTGACGTCGGCCCGAGCGATTGTGCCGAATTTTTTTTTATTTATTTATTTATTTATTTATTTTTTTAAACTCCCCACTCTCCACCCCGGCCCCGTAATGAACAAATTCACTGCGTATTACTTTGGACTTGATCTCTGGCAAAACAGTGCTGGAACAAACAATTTGGTTTGTCAACACCTTTCCCGGGACTCCTCAATCACTGTCGGGGGTCCAAATTTAAACCGCAAAGTGCATCTGACTGCGGGACCCCGGACTGATTAGACTCCCCAGTCCAGCCAATTGCTCCAGACAGGACAGCAATCTGATTACTAACCCGGCTTGAAAATACTCCCCCACCGCCCCGGGATTAGCATGAATATTTTGATATAGATCGATAAGCAATCTCCACTCTATAAGAAACGCCAGCAACATTCATTTGGCTGATCAAAGGTTTATATCAGCCGACGGCGACAGCCGGCTATTGTTTCCCGCCTTTTCTCGGCGCGGGTGATTCCGTGGGAGAGACCCAGGGCCCCGGCTCCACTTCACCTAATCGTGGAAACAATCACTGCCTTCATAGGATCCCATCTTCCAGGGCCAGCCCGAATCAAATTAGGGCAGCACAAGAAGCTTGAACTATGAAGGGGCCGAGTTAATTTATTAACTATTACTGTAGCGGTGGGGAGGGGAAGGCGGGGGGGGGGGGGACACGGCTGGGGAACTGACCCAATTCAACAGCCAGAACACAGAGGACAAACACTCACTCATTAAATTAGATAGATTTTCATAACCCGTTAAAACTATAAATTCACTCATAACTAGTTAGAATTAAAATAAAACATTATATGCATAGACGCCAACACACTTAATAGCTCATAATGGCTTATATGAATAGTGCAATATAAAGTTCAATTGCACATTATCCCATTAAAAGAAGGAAAAACAAGTTATTAATAATACATTTATAAAAAGATCCCCAAAGTGCAGTACCTACGTGAGATTCACCAATGGGATGGTAAACAGAGTTAGGATCTTATCAAACACACTTACACAAAATATCCAGGAGTGTCCAGTAAAGACGTATTGTCTGATATAGGGCAGGAGGGCCCATCATGTGAGTTTATAAAAAAAAAAAAAATATTGACCTAATGAATCACTGAATTTGCTGTTGCACAAGGTGTTTAGTCACAAGACATTTCAGGGAGTTTAAGGCTGATTAATAGTCTTAGACCGCCTCCCCCCCCCACCAGTCCAAGCTCATGTGTACTGTCAATCGCTCAATCCCATCTGTGAAGCTGATGGCTTATATGACAGGCACAGACAGGTGGGGGTGCCCACCCGCTCTGCGGTCAAACGGTCTGGGACGAGACCACACCCACACACACACACACCAAACGCTGACCCGAGGATCGCGCGCCGGAGGAGACGATGACAGGAAATAATGCAACGGTCGTAAATACCGGGTCTAATTAATTGGGAAGTGTCACCTAATTATGGGGAGGTCCCTGCCATTGACCAAGCAAAGTGATTAAAAGCCGGTAATCAGGATTAATTAGGAAAATATACGCGTGAAGACTAGCAGGGCCAAACCCAGGCGTGCTCATAGCGCCTTCCCACCATGCGTCTCCTGTTTTAAGCGTTATGCCCCGCCCCCCCGCACAGAGAGAGGGGACGCCATGCGATACATTAGCCTGGCGGAGAGCATGCTCTCTACACCACGCTACACACTGGCCTGTCTCTACACCACGCTACACACTGGTCTGTCTCTGCTCATAACGCACTCTCTACACCACGCTACACACTGGCCTGTCTCTACACCACGCTACACACTGGCCTGTCTCTACACCACACTACACACTGGCCTGTCTCTACACCACGCTACACACTGGTCTGTCTCTGCTCATAACGCACTCTCTACACCACACTACACACTGGCCTGTCTCTACACCACGCTACACACTGGCCTGTCTCTACAGCACGCTACACACTGGCCTGTCTCTGCTCATAACACACACTCTACAACATGCTACACACTAGCCTGTCTCTACACCACGCTACACACTGGCCTGTCTCTGCTCATAACGCACTCTCTACACCACACTACACACTGGCCTTGCTCTGCTCATAATGGAAACAGGACGCTCTCTGCATCTCTATCAGAATGGACAGAGGAACAATAGCTACTGTTGACATCTTTGGCTTTGGTGGGATTTAGGCCAGCTGAGTTCGTTTTTTTTTTTTTTTTTTGAGTGGAAACAGAAAAAGAAAAAAATATAAGTTACACAGAATGTGGAAAAGGATAAATATCCCATAATAAAACTCAAACTACTGAAAATGAGCTAAAAGCAATCATTAAGGATCTACTGCAAATGTAAACCAAAGACAGGAAAGGATATTAATATCTACAAGGACATTATGCTATTTTATGTTCTTGTAAATTATGTCTACACTACATGCCACGCATAATGAAAATCAAAGACCTGTGAATAAATATATTTTTGGGCAAAAGTGTTCCACATTATACGGAAAAATGTGTGTTATTGATCCAAGACTATACGTGTTTGTTCTTGATACTTGTTACAATGCCTTACATTCATAGAACTCTGTAGGTGGACATGTTTTGTTTACCTTGTTGTATTACACATTTACATACATGCAGGCCTTCACTACTTTTTAAAAATACTTTTTTTATTATCTTTTCTGTCTTATTTATTATTTAAATCTTCAAAGATGAAGATTTGGCATGTTGACCGGTTATTGGCATGTTTGTGCTATTGCGTCAACATGTTTTTGGTTATTATAGCCTTGAAATATTTCAGTTCAAGTAGAAGAATGGGCTGTTTTGCTTTCTGTAGTGAGTCAGGGATTGAAGTTCGTAGACGGCGATTTACTTGTGACCGGGCTAACGTCCAGACTAAATCTTTAGCCCTGGCTGCCTTTCAAGTGCGGTACAAGCAGCTTTTTTTTACCTTAGAATATAAATTAAACAACTGGACGTTTTTGTTTTTCCTTTTGCTTCAGCGAGATAACAATGCAAAACTGCTAGTTTTGGGCATTTGTGGGAAAAGCATAAAATGGAGACAAGATTTACGTTTTGAGTAACATTTGAGCCTCATTTCCCAAATGCACACAAAACCAATTCAGAGACAAAGATAAAAGTAACATCACAGAGTCCAACAAACATGGCTAAGACACGTGTTGTCAGTGCTATGCTGTAACTTGTTCATGCATAATTCATAATACAAAACAAAGGTATGATTGAGAATGATTGACATTAATAAAATGAGGGGACACTCAGAGTAATATCGCCATAGCGATATGCTCCGTGATTGTATTATGGGGTCACAAGTCAAGCCTAGATTAGAATGAACGCCAGTTTCTTGTCATCAAATTGTGGGTTAAATCCTGTACCTTCAGGACACTGACCAAAGCACCACAAGCTGCTGAATTCAATTCAATAGATACACTTTCAAATTCAATGTTAGTAACATCAATATGACCTTCACAACATGAGTCAATGTGATGCTGAGGGTTAAGAAAGTCAAACCCGGGACACACGATGATCCAATGTAATAAAATGCTAAACTATATGTTAAAAACTGCCCATTAAATGAAAACACACACACAAAGGGCAAGAGTGCAGTGAACATTAAGAGCGGATTGAGACACCTGCACAATTAGCTGCAGAATGTGTGTGAGGGTGAATTAAATATTCATTTCTTAAAAACAAAAATGCAAAAAGCTAATATTAAATGTAACAGGTTCACAACCCTCCCCCCCCCCCAAGACATTAAACCCAGGCCATTATTGGTTTTAAAAGAGAAGAGCCAAGAACGTTTCTTCACAGCACAACACAATCCATAAGACTGAGAGCCATCTGAAGGATACAAAAAAACAGCTGTCCCACCCTGAACCCAACAGATACTCAACCAATCATGAGAATTGTGTCCTACTGTGTCTATTTCTATCAACTTACAACATTATGTTGCATGTGTACAGAGGAAAAACAACATGGACAGATATTTACACTGCATGAATAGACTATTGCTCATATGAAGCAGGTGAAAGATTCTCCTATAGGGAAAATTGCTCTGGGAAAGAGAGTACTAATCGATTGTAAGGTGATGTAACGTGTAATACATCCACTGAGGTTCTATTTCTATACATGTCTATACATACTACAATTCCTTGCAGCAGGCATATTAAATTTGTTTTTTGTCTTGATGGCTTGAAATCAGTTGTGATGGTTTTTTTTTTAACGTAACAGTAAGGTGTGAGGTAATTAAAAAATAATCATCAACACAAAACTGAAGGCAAAAGCCAATAAGGGCAAAATGAGCAAATGTCAGATTCATTCAACGCACAAGTTACAAACAAGTTACAAACAAACTGGCACAGTCTCCACTTCAGATGTGCACTTTATTGTGTATAGAGATATCTAGTATTATGGAAACTGGCACCAATGTCAATCAGTACTGGCAGCTCTGAACCTGAAGGTACGGTAGCACATTTGAATGTTGGGTAACATCCCCCTTACACTGGGTCAGGGGGGTCCAATCTTACCTGGAAACAGGCTGGTGAGGGTTCAGGTTTTTGTTTTAACCCAGCACTTAAACACCTGACTCAACAAATGAACTAATCAAGGTCTTCAATTAAGACCCTGATCAGTAGAATCAGCTGCCTTAATGTCAGGGTAAAATAAAAACCTGCCCCCACATCGGCCCTTTTTCAGATAAGATTTGGCACCCCCCTATACTGGGTGTACTGTACCACCTAAACTAAAGAAGAATGGGAAAAACACAGAACAGTGAGTGCCTGAAGACATCTGGGACACAGGAACTATTGGGTAATGCATTTTGGGGAAGCAGAAAGGTGCCTGATTAATAAAAATCTATTGTAATAACTACAGAAATTAGAATTTTTTATCCTGACACTACCATCACCTGGGATGCCAGATGCGAATTCTGGGTGAGAAGTGTTGTTTTCTGGAAAAAAAAACTTCTCATCCCACTCTTATAAATACAATTTACTCTTCGGTGCAATCTTAATGATTCTCATGGATCTGAAAACAAGGTTCGGCCGAAGCCGAGGACTTAAATAATGGCACGACTGGTATCGAACCTCTTCTGCAAAGATCAAATGAAGCATTCATTAGTTTAGTACAGCCCCAGTGCCCATTGATGACTTGTCAGACGGTCTTTCCTTCAATACGGTGCGAGAGGCAGGGAAAGTCATCCTATCCTGAGCCCTCGCAGCTGTGAATTCTGCACAGCTCAATACTTCTCTCCCCCCACCACCCCCCACCACCCCCACCACCCCTTTGTCCAAACAAACACTATTTCTTTCTATAGATTAACCTTGTGATGCTGATCAAAAAAAAGAGGCTGCCCTCTTCTGTCTTCTCTAGCCCGGCCCGGGCAGAACATTGCCGGCTCGTTATGAAATATCAATGCAGCTCATGGAAAAAATGCATCGTTTGCACACACAGGTAGCACGCTAGGGCAAAACGCTCATACAAGGTTCTCGTTCCGTTTAAGGATTTTTTTTTTTTTTTTTTTTTTACATTGCTTTAGGGTTTCCATAATACTAGATATCTCTATTCACAATAAAGTGCACATCTGAAGTGGAGACTGTTTCCAATTAAGATATCCTAAGTGAGCGGGAATAAGCAGCACAATACCATATTGTCAAGCAGTAAATGGCAATATTCTATTCAAAGGAAAAAAAGATCACATCACTTCTCAGCGCTGAATATCTTATGGCTGCCACAAATGCCTAGTAATCAGCATATACATAATAAGGCCGTATGGATATTCACGATACAAATCATAAGTGGTATATTATCTCCAGAGTAGTTATAAAAAAAGGGAATTATTTATGCGTTGTGTTTTCACGCCTGACCTCTCAACCAGGCAGATCTCGTTTTTTTAGTGCCATAGTTTTCATGTCTTTGTAATTGAAGTATATCTACTGTAAATATGATACACACCCCTGAACTAAAAGCTTTACGTAAAAGGGTCTTCAAAGACCAGATGAATCCATCTTTGTTTAAAAGAAGCGAGTCAGAGGAAGGGGGGGAAGAAGAGAAAAAAAAAAAAAACATTTTGGTGCAATAATCATAAAATATCCCGGTTGCCTTCCGCGCAGCAAGCCACGCACGCACTCGCACAGACAATCTCTGGCCCGAGTACGGGACCGAAACCAAATCGGAGGGGACAGCAGCGTTTAAGAAAGGGGGTGTCACATTTCCCAGTAATAAATAGCAGAGATTGATTTGACCTCCCAAGCCAGTCTCGCAGTTTTACTTATACACACAACTTAGAAAAATAGGAGCTCTCGGGTCCCTGGGGACCCATCTGAGAGGGAAATCGGATAGCCCGCGCCGGGCTTAAAGGTATACAGAAGTCCGGCGGTGTCAATATGGCCTCCTCTCAGCCCACACTTGTTCGCCCGTATCGGGTTTGGGGGATCAGCAGATCCTCCTAATAACAAACATCTTCCGCCTCAGCCCGTTATCTCAGCTCTGGGCCGCTTTTCGGTCGGTTAGGCCCGAGATGCGCAGCTATCCCCCCCCCCCCCCACCCCACCCGTCTGGAGAGACGGAACAAGGTCAAAAGGTTTCTGTTACTCACGGGCGAACAGATACGTTCCTTGCATTATTCAACAACCCGTTTTTTTACTCTCGTTCGCTCCCATTTCCCCCGTTCTCTTTGGTGTTCCAGGGCAAGTTTTTTCCCCCCTCTCTACAGTCTATGAATAGGTGTCATCAAACTTTTAGTGTGGGCATCATCACCACTCGTCTGCAAGGATTCTCCAGCTCAAGGCATCTCAAAAGCCGGTCGACAACGGTTACAATTAATTGCCGGATCATTTATAATTTATGTCACCAGCCCCTGTTGATGATATGGCATCCTAATAACAGCAGTCCTTATTGCCACTTGTGGAAAGCAAAGAACATGATCTATCTGGGGGGAAAAAAAAATCTATTTGTATGTCCATGTGTAAACCATGTGATTTCTGTCACCATTTTAATATCATAGGATTTCAGTGAACCCTGAAAAGATAGGAGAGAAGATGGAGTCTAACAGGTGTACCCATGGGCTTTGACTGAAGAATATAAACGGGCAATGCTCCTTTTTTTACCAAAGCGCGGCGCCGCGCCACGTCCTGATAAAAACGGGCACCGTTTGTGCAGGCCCTTTCCACAGGAAGAGGAAATTGTCTGAGACATCAGCCAACAAAAATGCGAGTCTGTTTCACAGCTGCATCGTGGGCCTATCCCGAGGCTCACAGCACAAAGCAATTACCAGCTTACCGTCTGATCATTAAGGGTGTTTATTTCCATATTTGCCCCCTCTGCACCAGTCACAGTTTAACTAAAATTGGCCCATGAGAGCGTTTCTGATAATCCGAGGGAAGTTGCGTGGCACAGACCGCCCGATTCGCTCGTCGCAGAACGATTCGGCGAAAACCAGAGCGGATGTTTGACATACTGGAGTGCCACGGGGCACACGGGCACCCTGCGCAATGTAAATTATACCCATATTTCTATGGATAATGAAACAAAATCTTATTTTTAACATGACAAAAACAACAAAACAAGAAGAAACAACAGCAACTGACGAAGGAGCATTAAAAGGCAGCCAGAATAGTACAAGAAAGGCACTCTACAACCCTTTAGAAGTTGCACTGAGGATAAATTCTAGTTAACGCCCACATTAACCCGAGTGTTTCCCTGTTTTGCAGTCATGTGATTAGACACAGAATGTGATTTAGACGGAGAATGGCGAATGATATATATCTGAGAGGAGCGGTGGAGGTCTGATGACCACATGTTTGGGAAGCTCCTGAGGAGAACTGGGACCTTTAATCCTTTATCAATAACATATAATCAATTCCAGAGAGGGAACCTTTTTAACCCCCCACATTTAGGCAAATGAAGACCGAGGCCTGGTGATTCATCTTCCTGAGAGTCCTCCGGCAGCTTCTGCTGACAACTACCCTGGGTTTCGGCCGCAAAGAATTAGCGCACCTCCGGCTTCTGGGGTGGCTGTTTACGCCATTTTGTGATGCAAACCAAACCAAAAAAAAAAGAAAAAAAAAAAAAAACCCTGTAGGAACTGAGACCAGTGACCCCTCAAAGCACCTGGGTCATGTGCCCTCTCAACTATTCTGCCGTCCAAATGTGCACAAGATATCTGATATTATCATTAGGCTACTATGAAAAAGAAAAAATGGCACCTGAAAACAAAAGGCTCGGGAACATCAGCGTGCGGCGCTGGCTAACTATTGACTAATCTGCAGTTCCCTTCCTTGCGGCAAAGGGGATGCTGGGAAGGAGCGGCTCCCCGCCCCCCCCCCCACCCACCCCCCCATGATAAACGATGGCAGGAGACTCAATGAAAAATCAGTTGAAAAGCACAAAGCTCTTAATGCTAAACCATATTGGTTGCTGACTAGAGCAAATAACATCAACGTAGCACTTATGGATATGGGCAACGGAAACCAATCATATGTTTCAACCGCGCAACGCGCACACACACGCACACACACACACACACACACGGGCAGGGGCTGCGATAAATTCTTAGCCTGATTAAACAGTAAATTTTGCATGCCTATCAGCTTCCCATTAAGAGGGCTGCTTTCAAAAACACCATTAATCAGCTGGGGGAAGATATGGAGCAAAATATCAGTCATCAATTGCAACTGCTTATGACAGTTAACAAAGCTTTATATTTACTGGGAACGCGCGCTGATCTATCAATTACGACCGGGCCCGGCCGCATGCTAATTGTGCATTTTCTCCGTTAATGCATTTCTACTGTTATCTCATAGGCTAATGAAACCAAACAAATCAATAAATATAAATTATACATGCAAAGAAGTACTGCTGTGAACATAAAGTTTCTAATTAATTGCGCTTGATTAATTTATATACTTTAATTATCTCGCCAAGCCACAGATGGTATAAATATCTGGACAATCTGCTTATTGCTATGTCAGTCATAAAACGGCAGACGCAGTAAAACTATTAGGCCGGGTGAGCTTTGTCACTGGAAAACACACAGTTGCTGACATAAAAAAGCCTCACCTCTGAATAATTTAAAGTGAACAAATTGCCATACATAGCTGGGCACGAGACCCAGATTACTGGTCTAATTCCCATGAAGTTTTAAAATGGAAGAGTGGTCTGCCTGAGCACACAATCGCATTTTCCATCCGCACAAACAATATCATTTACTGTAACCTGGTTTTTCCAACATTCCTTTTTATTTTTATTATTAATATTTTTTTTTATACACGTGCCTCTTTTATCCTTTCTCTGCAAACGACGACTGTACTAAGAGCTTTCACAATACAGCATTAAGAATGTGTTTTTAAAAAATGAATAACTGCCCTATTTGTAAGCCTGTGCAATCTCTCCAAGTACTAAAGCATTAAAATCAGAAAAATAAAAAAAAGGCAAAACAAGCGAAATGTACGTTTAATTCCTCTACAAACCACCTTAGCTGGTATTCACACCAACAAATTGCTGACTGTATTGACGTTCTGATACGACAGAACTATAGTAAGGAGAACATTGGACCAGAAGGATTACAAGTGTTAGAAGATCAGAACACTTTGGATCATTAAAATTGATCACAGCATGTTATTCAGATCTGTTTAGAATTGGGATGTCAAAATTAAGTCACCATTCAACCCAAATGTTCTCAGCTTGGTGCTTAGAGTTTGGAAATGGTCCATCGACAAAAATAAATAAATAACATAAACTCATTTTAAAAATCTAAGTTGGTTTAGGTCCAGTCCCAGGTATTTTCTGTAATGAGAGCCTTTGTTATTAGGTTTGCAGAGTGCTTTTGGAAATCATTGTAATAATTTTCTTTTTGGAAGGGGGAATGTCTTGTTTTTGAAAACCAAGATAATACGATTAAATAATTTAAGATACATCTCCACTGGGCATTTACCGTGGATGGTGCAGCCGGTGGCTAATTTTTGCATGTTAATGCATATTAGATCTGGGGGCATTTTAACATTTCCCCACGGCGAACCTTGAGCGATCTGAACTGACGCTACACAGTACAGCACACTAAAGGGCAAGCGACATGTGCTGCGATGGAGAGGGAAACAAATGCAATTTGAAAAGATCAACGAGCCGTTTCCGACACACGACGCACGGTACTGTACACCGCAACAACACGACATCCGAAGACGCCTTCGTCGCTAAACACAACGACATAAATCCGGTCACGCTGCCAGAATTGCACTCTCTGAGATGCCCGAGGGCCCTTTGTAATGAAATCTCTCGCCTTCTTGTGCACTTTCCAAGATACAGTTTAAAAAGCACAGCCTAAGCGCCCCCAAATTGCTGGAAATCCCCCTGTTGGTGAAAAGTGGAGGACGACGAGGACAGCCTGCATTTACATCTCGATGGCGCTAATTAGGGTTTTACTGTAATTACCCCAAAAGGTTGCAGTAATTATTCTGCCAAGCAAAGAGATTATAGAGGAACGTTTATATGTCCACATACGGTAAATATACCCTGAGCGATGGTGAGTTCCCCCATCCACGCATGCAGTACTGTGGATCGGGATTTCTTACTAAATACAGTACACGTTTCAGGCACATGCCTGCATGCCTACATTCAGCTCTGGTAAATTACAGGCCCTGTTCACATTTTCACACTTATAGGTGTCTTATGCTTTAAGTGTGAGTAAGAAGGTATTGTGCAGGGGCTACAGGTCTGAAATGCACGTCTGTTAAAATGTAGTTTCAGCCACTAGTTGTGTATGTGTGTGTGTGTGTAGGTATGATGTGTGTGTGTGTGTGTGTGTGTGTGTGGGTATGATGCATGTGTGTGTGTGTGGGTATGATGTGTGTGTGTGTGTGTGTGTGTGTGTGGGTATGATGTGTGTGTGTGTGGGGGGGGGGGTGTGGTGGGAGGGTTACCCATCCATTTTACACAAAGTAACAAAAATTTGTCTGATGGTACAAGCACATTATTGAGAGAAAAAATAAAGAACTTTAAATATTTCAGCAAGGTAACAATAAAAAAAAATAAAAATAAAAAATAAAAAATCACAGCAGCAGCTTGCAGGACAGTACGTTCTAGCTTATGAAGTAACAGAATAATTAGCAGCATCATGTGACAGCGTTAGACAGACGAGCCCAGACGTTCAGCTCAGACCATGTAAATGCCTCAGCGTCTATAAAAACACCTGAGCTTTTTGGCCAAGACTTCAAACATGCTAAGTGTACTCCACTTACCCTCACAGGGCCTTTCATGTTGCCAGTTTTTCCGAAGGAGAGAATCATTATTTCAGCGGTTACTGGGCCTGGGCTGGGCTGTATCTGGTACGCTGACGCTAAATGAATCCTGCTTTTGGGATGACTGTCGGCCGAGTCGGCCTGCAGTGAAAACGGGACAAAAAAAGCACCCAGCATGGGCGCTGGATGAGGGACTCCCAATTAAGGCCTCCCCTCCAGGGTCCCGCGGAAGTGCAAGTTCCACCGGATACTTTTAGTCTCCGGATCAAGAGATTGAGAGAAGGGAGCGGCGGACGAGGGCGCAGAAGCACCTCCTCGTGTGTAGCGCAGCCCCGCTATCGATGGGCTACTCAGCGAGGGGAGAAAACACAGGTACTATGGACTGGGGGCAGTAAGGAAAAATAAGAAACTCTTTCTACAGATAATGAGCTCAGAAGAGCTTCAAGAAACTCTGGAGGCCGCAGCATTGACGGATGCCTTACGGTTTGGATTGATGAAAAACACTCTGAGGAACTATAAATCAGACGAAGTATCACAAAAAAGCCTTACAGTCCTGTTTTTTTTATTTTAAAGTTTTGATTTCAGTCGACGCGTATCCAAAGTCTGCACTTTTGTCTCGAGTCACACAATGCCGTCTGGGTGAGTGCTTTCAAAAAAAAAGAAGCCAACAAATCTCTGAGCAGGAAGCAGAGGCCACCACTGTGAAAATAAAGATAAGCTCCAGTCGAGATTTGTGTCCCGAACCTGGAGTTTGTTCCTGACTGCAATAATGTTTATTTCTGACTGCAGTGACATTTATTTCAGCACTGGGGTTTATTCCTGACTGCAGTGAAGTTTATTCCAGACTGCAGTGGACTTTATTTCAGAGTGCAGTGGAGTTTATTCCAGACTGTATTTAAGTTTATTCCAAATTGCAGTGGAGTTTATTCCAGACTGCAGTGGAGTTTATTTCAGAGTGCAGTGCAGTTTATTTCACATTGCAGTGGAGTTCATTCCAGACTGCAGTGGAATTTATTCCAGACTGCAGTTGAGTTTATTCCAGACTGTAGTGGAGTTTATTCCAGAATGGTACTTCTCAGAGTAATTTCCCATGTCTGTATCTAATGTTGAGAGCTTTATCGGTTGTTAGAATGAATTTAATGGTTGGTTCTGTCAAAAAGCATAATGCACACAGAAAAAATGTAAAATCTATGGAATCTTAATCAATCAGGCAAAGATTACTATGATAGGCCACAACGACATAAAACATAGTCTTGTAATCGCTCTAAGTGTTAAGTGAGAGCAAAATATTTTACTTACAAAAACTGAGCAAAAAATTTAATATCATTAGGTCAGGCTTATTGAAGTCAATGGGAAGAAAATATAATTGTCCATGTATCTTAGTCTACAATAAGGCCTCTATCTTCTGGGCATTTCTAAATTTCCACGACTTGCAACCTGTAAAGCAAAAACTCCATGCTATCCATTAGTCAATTTGAAAAAAAAAAAAGTACAAAAAAGTGGCGAAATTCTTTTATCATTCCCACTTGTTTTGTTTGTGTTTGCTTTAATTATTTTCCTTAAGGCCCGTTTTTAATCATGCTGATATGATGCAGCCACTTTAGCAATAATGATCACAGAAGAATATCGTTAGGCACGGGAGTTGAGGCAATCAATCAGGGGCTCATTTGACTTTAATTCATGTAGATGCACACCTAATACTCATTATAAAGATGTCACTGCCCACCAGCCAGGCCAGATTAATGGGAAGTGATCATTTCCACAGTGTTCTCGCACAAAGCATCATGCATTCAGCAGGATGGATGGCTTTCATACAGAGAGCGTCTTCCGTTTGCAGAGGTTGCCAATACAAGGGCGGCTCCGTGAGACAATCCTTTTTACCGCTATTTGTACATGAACCGGGGCTGACGACGCAATTCATCAGAAAATGTGAAAACGAGCCATTTCAGATCTGAAAGTAATATAACCGCATTGCATACATAAAAAGTGCCAACTTTATTAATATATTTTTTGCATATTTCACAAATGTACATATTAAGAGATCATTCACTTGCTGTGCATAAAAAAATCATTTTGTGACCGCTATTATGCAAATTCTTTTTATGTTAGGGAAATAACTCACGTACACAAAGATGAAGCATTAAGCAAGTTTAGGCTCCGATAATAACACTTACACACATCCCTCCCATCCCTATAAATAAGAGCCTGTATCGGAAGCACAAATCACAATAAACTACCTGTACCAGACAAACCAATCACAACAAACTACCTGTACTGGAAGCACCAATCACAACAAACTACTTGTACCAGAAGCACCAATCACAACAAACTACCTGTACCGGAAGCACCAATCACAACAATCTACCTGTACCGGAAGCACCAATCACAACAATCTACCTGTACCGGAAGCACCAATCACAACAAACTACCTGTACCGGAAGCACCAATCACAACAAACTACCTGTACCAGAAGCACCAATTGCAACAAATTATCTGTACCAGAAGCACCAATCACAACAAATTACCTGTCCCGGAAGAACCAATCACATCAAATTGGTGGGAACTTCACAAATAGTAACTATTCACTATGTTTAAAGAGCACTGTACCTCAAATAAATAAATAAATAAATAAAAATAATCAAACAACCGATCCCACATGTGCAGGGGGGAAAAAAAAAAAGGTTTGCATCAGTAATGAACTCTCACTTGCACAGCTATTTGAGTGAAAACTCCTAATTTACACCCCGCTTGTGACCAGTTGTTGTGAAGAGCCAGGCGCAGCAGTCTGCTAACACATGCTCGGGGACCGAGAAGCGGTGTCGCGCGCGTACGCGATATCTCTCTCTGTCTCCCTCCCACCCGCGTCTGTGGGAGCGGGGCAGGCGGGAACACCTCTCCCTGATTACGACTCGCGGGAAGCCGGAGTGGGATCCGGCGTGCCGACGGTATGAAATCACATCTCAGTCCCGCTGGTCCCGCTAAAAAGCTGGGGGGGGGGGGGCTTTTGAGCAGTAGGCCCCGGCCAGGGAGCCCGCCACCATGCCTGCCTGCCTGCAAGCAGGCACCCACGTGGATCGCATCAAATCAAATCAACTTTACCTGGATAGCGCTTTTTTTTTTTTTTTTTACAGAGAACTGCCACAGTGATTATTTACAGAGTAACAGAAAGAGAACTGGGGGGAAAAAAAAAACCTGAACTGTAAAAAAAGCAAGCAGGTGAGGTAAAAATAAAAAAAAAATTAAAAAAAACTCCCAGATGGGAGGAAATCATGGGAGGAACGCAGCTATAGAGGGGGAGCCCATCCTCCGCTGGCCAGCCTGGTGTGGAGGTAAAATGGCGGCGTCCTCGATAATTTGCGGGCGAAGAGACAGTCGGACTACCACGGGCTGTCCGTTTTCCACATCAGGTCAAAGAGAGGCAGACAAACCACTTCCTTAACATTCAGATGAGAATATGCATCAAAGACCAGTCGGTTTAACACACTAATGAGATTTTATGAAAATAAAAAACAACGTTAAAAAGCTGCATATAAGAAATTATGAAATTATAAAAATATGAAATTAGAAAAGGAACTAAATTAAAATACAATTTTAAAAATTCCAGCAAAATGTCATATTTCACTGAAATGAATAATGAATGAAATTGGATAAAAGTATGGGAAGAACTGATCATGGTTTTTGTATCTTTCTACATTAGGTTTGAATTAAACATCCGATTTACATAATTAAAATGTACGGCTGTGTTTTGGTCAATATTGCTATGCTCCTGCCATTTTATTGACTGAATATAGCGATGCTTCGGACATTTTATTGATGGTTCAAATAACAAAGACATCGAAAATATCAATGCACAATAGACATCACAATCTCAAATAAGTGGAATTATTATTATTCAGCTCACGTGGGTCTACTTCTGACATTTATTCGTACAAACACATAAACAGGTAAAATAGGAACAGAATAGAGTGTTGACAGTGGCCCGTTTCTAGGAATAGATCCTACTTAAAACTCTCCAGCACCACAGCGGGACCACTGGTCAATCTGTCTATAAGCTGTGGAGGAGAAAATGGAGTCTTGCCACTGAGCTGAGAAAAACCACCGGCTTCTGTTCGCAATCCGCAGCGTTAATTCCAGAACTGGGAATAGAACGTCTGGCACAGGAGCTATGAATCCTGGGTAGTAACGTGCAGTTTACGCTCCCGAGGAAGGTTTCTCTAACCTAAAATTTCCTCAGCAAACATCCGGCTGGGTGAACTGATAAAATGTAGAATGTGAGCTACTGTATGCTACAGAATACCCAGGGAATGTCAGGAAGCAAGCTAACGCTTTAAAAACGAAATGTCTCCATGACAAACGACAGACGGAGAGAGAAAGAGAAAGTTGCGTGCGTGCGGTGTGTGTGCGTGTGCGTGTGTGCATGTGCGAGCGTGTGTGTGAGTGCGTGAGAGAGAGAGAAAGACAGAGAGAAAGAGAAAGGGGGGTGGGGGTTGGGGGGGGATGATGAATGCCGATACTGTAAGGATAGGCCTGCTCCCTGGCCACCCCAAAAATCTATAGGATGTGCATTTTAATAGAGACACTTTCAGTTCCTAATAGTCATTTTCCTTCTGATGTGCTGCTTTGATTTCACCCTTATCTGGCAGGGCTCTGGGCTCCGCTGAGAAGGGGATTATTGAATTGTGAGCATGTCCCCCCCCCCCCCCCCCACCCCCCTCAGCCTCCCCCCCCCCCACCTTCCCCCTCCTGACTCAGAAGCTCCAGGGGTTGAGGTACAGAGCGCGCTCGTGTGCGGATCTCACAGACAGCTGGGGCGGCAATCCTCCGTAGGAACTCATCCCCCCGCCCCCCCCCATCGCGCTCCCCAAACCCCACCCCCACCCCCACCCCACCCCACCCGCCCGCCATCTTCATATTAATTGGCTCGGCGGCGCTGGAATCCCATTCTCATGGAGTGCGCTCCTCGAGGTGCGCTCACGCCCAGAGCCGGGGCCAGACGCAGATAAACATATTTAGCGCAAACAATTATGATAATTGCCCAGACACTCAGCTCAGAGGGTTATAAGCAGATCTGATTAAGGGCCCTTCAGCGTGATCAAATATTAATCTGACGTCTTCGCCCTAACCTGGCCGCGGCCGGAGAGCCGTCTTAGGGTCTTACGCATTTAACAGATTTACACGGGCTGAACTCATAGCGCCTAATAATATTGGACACGCGAGTCAAAGTGCCAAAGAGATCCTTAAAGAATTTAATCCACTTACATTAAAAATAGACCAAAAACAGTAGAGGGATGATAAGATGGATAAGTGTCGTGTGACAGTTGCATTATAAAAGCAAACACGAATGGAGAATGACTCCTGAAGAATTAAGAGCAGCACTTGCTTACAAAACCATTGCACAATGATTTTTTTAATCTATGCAAAAGTAATAATTGTACAGTTGTAATATGTACTGAATATTTTAAGCACCAAAATGTAGTTTTTGTTCTCTAATATTAGCATATAACTTTATACAAACATGCACATCTTTACTTGAAAGGTATAATGTAATGATGAACTATCTACAGTTTACATGATTCTGTATACATGTGTTCTAAAATGGCTTGCATTAAAGTATGGTTATGGTACAAATAGTACAAGTACAAATAAGATAATAAGAGTCATGTCAGATAATGTAAAGTGGTAGAACAAACATTTTAATTTTGATATGCAGATGCTAACAAAATACATGGCAATTTATAAAAGCATGTTTTCGGAAACAAAACAGTTTAGCAGACTGAACTACTCAATAATTCATGAAAAACTGGCATTGCAATGTTTACGGATCTAGTGATTACAGTACTGTAAATGCCAAAGGATTCGTTTTGTGATGCATTACTGTTAGCAATTATTGTCGGACACTGACCAAGCTTCCTGATTTATTTTTCAATTTATCTTTTCCTAATTGCAGGCAAACATCCCTTTCTGCGATGAGTGAGTACAGTACAGCGCAAGAATTCAACGTCCAACCAAATAACTCACAGCGAAGCAGTGCAGAAGCATAACATCGCATGTATTCTACACGGCGTGCGAACCAACAACTGACCACAACGGGCTTTAGAGTAAGACAATAAATCGACACAAATACTTAGCATTTAGTGCTAAACCCAAGACTGAGAAAAAAAAAACAAAAAAAAAACACTGGATTATATCTGTACTCTGCCAGCAGAAATATAACAGGGGCCCAGGGTGGTAGAGCGCACATGAATTTATAATCTCTTTAATCTCTTCAAGATTTATTATATTTAAAAAAAAAAAAGAATTATACAGACACGGCTTATTTGACAATTATAATCTGTTGCTCGACCATATTGTTTGCGGTGGCTTGTAGCGGGACAACAGATGTCTCTACCATCTTGGTACACGGGCTAACCTGTGTAATGGAAATTTAATGGACACTTTCATGCGCTCCAGTTACATGTAAATGGCACTAAATAAATTGCTGAGCCTCGCCCAAACACCGGCAGAGAAAAAAAATCTACAGCAATTAATCTTTAAAGCAAAGTTGTTGTTTTTCTTTTTGTTTTTTTACTGCCCAAATGTACAGGTTAATATATTCACAATCCGCTCATACTTTTGGTGTACAATAAAAAAAAAAAAAATGACCCCACAAAAAAACAATGTCCCTGCACTGCAGGAAAAAAACAACAACAACTAGTGGTCCTCCATTTTGAGCTATAAGTACAAAATTATAATGGAGCAAGAAGCCGTCTTGAAGACCAGCAACTACAGAAAGAATCAACGGATGATTTGCTTTATCTGAAAAATTAACAGCTGTTGAACTGACAGAACACAGATGACTATGCTATTATACGCAGCTTCTCCTTAAGAAACCTTTCAGTTTGTTATTGTGGGATTAATTTAATAAAAATCTATTATGATTTTTTTAAAAATTGGGTCGCATGCATGAAGCATTTTCTTACAAACCTGGAAAGCAGAGGCATTTAAATTCAGTGCTTCTAAAGTGACAAGATGGCTCCAGACATTGAGTCAAAAAGCTGGGCGGGGCTCGTTTGAGAAACAGACATACACAAATAAAACAGAGGCCATAAAACAGATTAAACAACGAGACAGGGACGCCAGGACTACATTCCGTCATGTACAGTTCCTAAAAGAAAATGGCAGCGATTATTTGGGTCTATTTAGGAGATTGTGCTTACAGGGTTAATTCTGTTGTGCGTTCATTCATTCATTAATTGGAAACATTTTAAAAGAATTTTACGACCCTGCCTTTCATGGTTTTAGCAGAGATTTGAGGAAATATATTTCAGGTAGTATCAAAACAGATCTTCAAGACAGAAAAATAGCAGCATTTGCTCTACAGGCCATGGAAAACTAAGAATTCTAAGTGGATGGCATAAGCTTGAATATTATCAGATATTAAACAAGGTCGTGTCATCTATTTACATTCTGCGCAGCAATTTGTTAATTTAAAATCTGTAAATATTTATGATCACAGATCATAAATTAAAGATCCCTTAGTGGCAAATGTCCTGGTTTGCCCCATCCTGACAACCTTTCATAAGTGGTCCCATAATGCTTAATTCACCAAAAACTTAATACAACTTTATTTACAAGCTTTCTCAGTCAAACACAAACAAGAAACACACACACTCATGTGTGCAAATTTTTTGTCGATTGACAAACAACGATAAATTTAAGTTGACGGATCATAGTTAAATTTTTAAAGGGGGAAAAAGATTGCTTATTGTAGTGACAATATGCTTCGTGAATACAATAAAGACAATATTGGGTGGCAGTAATGAGCAGACAGGTGCATTACCTGTGCACACCAGGACAAGAGGCCTGATCAAACACAACAATTAGCTGTTTTCCACTCACTCCCCCCCCCCCCCCACCCCCACCCCCACACACACACACACACAACTACATGCTACAACGGCCATTTTACCTGCAGCTGTTAAGCCAACAGGACAGAGTGGGCTGGACTCACTTGTGGTCACACACATTACTGGAACACAATGTCCCAGCATGCACATGGGCGCAGGCCTGCTGTTAAACCCCAGGCTGGTGGTATTGATCACCGTGCACCAATGGGAAGAAGGCAGCCATCACACCTGTTCCATGGAAACCAACTGGATTTTTCTCTTTCAAATGATTGCATAATTTTGTAATGACTGAACACTGTGATATTCAACCAGCAAGTTTGCATGAAAAATGTTACTGGTAAAAGTGTAAAATTAAAAATAAATATGTAAATCTGCTTAGACCCTAGCTAAATGACACCAATAAAAACATTATTTTTGTTATTATTATTGTTATTATTGTTATTATTAATAAAAAGTTATAATATAATTAGTAATCTAATATCAATCATGGTTTTTTAAAGATAATAAATGTTTGAAAATATTTTTTCATTCTAAAATTACATACAGTATTGTCTACAAATTTACATACGTTAATCTTAATTGACCAGTAGTAAAAAAATTAGAGATTAAATACATTTCTCAAAAAATAGACCATACCATAAAGTTTTAGTATATCTACATTCAATTCAAAATATTATCAAAGATATTAAGATAGTACATTCATAATCAGGATCTCCCCCGTCAATCCATAAATGGAGAATAGGCTTGATTTTCGTGTGTGCGGCCTGCCAAATAAAACTTTAAAAACACACACTGTGCTAGTTGATGAGGCGAGCATGTATGTACAGTACGTGATCACAGATCCACGCCAGTGCAACAGGATTCCTGCTTTTATCCTGACTGTGTAACTTCGGGGTCTAGACAGCAGGAGGGGGTTAGGGGATGGGGGGGGGGGGGGGGTCGGGGTGGGGTGGGGGGGTAGGATGAAGTGGAGCCGACTCCCCTCCACCCTGACTCTCCCCCTTCACCCGTCCGAAAACTCGATTACTGTATGCTCTCTCCCCCTTCTCAGGCCGTTCCCATAGACTTAATATGCTACTGGAATTTGATATATGGGCTAATTTAGATGAAAACCCCATGACATGTAGCTTGTGACATGGCCATTTAAACAGAGTCATTAACTCTTTGCGTGCCCATTATTGGTGCTGGCAGCAAACGTGGTTACGAGCAGTCTGTCAAAAAAGGGCAGAATGAGAGCTCCCTTGTTATTTCCCTCTGATCAAATTCCGTTGTAAAATAACGAACAAACTTTCTAAATAGTAAAATGTGTTCTTTTTATTCCCAGGTACAATTTGCCTTGTCCATTCTTCACCCTGTCCACGCAGTAAAATGTTCAGTGTAAATCTTATAGAGTACATATGGTCCCTATTGAACTAGAGTTGAATTAACACTGGACATTTAACTGAGCAATTCTTTGTTGGTTGCCAGAAATACTTAATCTAATTTTCCAGTTATGCCACTACACAACTACATTATTACTACCATACACTGACATGTCATTCTCGGAGCTCAGTATAAACATCACACACACACACACACACACACACACACACGGACAGTGTCTGTGGTCCAGTTTCATGTGCTGTCGAAGCACGCAAACATAATCCTCTTGATCATTTTGGATGATCCTATTGTCCGATTAAGACAGCCTAAACCTTAGCCGGATGTAAACCTTTTGGAAAAAAACAAAAAAAAAAACAAACTGATTTTCCAGGGTCCAGATCCACCCCCAAAGCGACAGATTAGCAATCGGCAAAAAAACGACAGGGCTACACATGCAGTATACGCAGCCCCCACGGCTTTTTGCGTTTTCCAAAACGAGCACCAGGAGACGCACACATGACATCACATGTTAATGCTCCAAGGGGCCGCGATGAGCTTCACCAGAGGAAAAAGTCAATATGTTTCCTCTCCGATATAAGGGGCGGACGGGCGGGCGGGCGGACGCTGCTGCCTATTGTCCGGTGACCGCTGACACGTTTCGTACTCGAACCCGCCCGCGCGTCACCTGCGATCGCTTAGCGTAGCGTCCGCGGCGTTAAAAAAAAAAAACCTCCGTTAGGAACGCGAAAAAGAAAACGGGAAGAAGGAGAAAATGTCCACAGTCGCTGAAATGATTAAACATGGAACAATGCATCTGTAATAGTTACAGCGTGTAATTACTTAACCCTGTGCAGGCGGCGGCGAATACTTGCTTAACCTTTCTTTTCTCTTCCAATAAATTGCGCACTTTTGTATGAACACAGGGAACCCCCGGGATTGTTACGACAAATGAAATAATTAATATTGACTAAAACCTTTCATCCGATTCTTAAAACCGGAATGAGAACAAGGATGACGACAATTATGAACAATTAATTCAAACGTGATTAAAACTATTTAAATTCAAAAGAGTACACGAAAAATATGGGCTTAATTTGCTGCAAGTTTATGAATACATTTTTTTTTTCTAATTCTAAAGCAAAATGTGAATAACACTGCAATAAAAAACTAAAAATAAGCTGTTTATTAATTGCTATCATCATGATTACATATTATATTTAAGAATCACATTTCAGTATAATAATTATAATTACAATAATGATAAAAACAACTATAATAATAAAAATAATAACAACAACAACAACAACAATAATAATACAAACAACAATAATAAGAATTGTTATTATTATTGCTGCTGTTGTTGTTGCTACTAATACAAACGTATTATCGTCATTATTATGGTGTATTATTGCTGTTGATGCGGCTGCCTGTGTGAGTGCAGGCATGTGTGTGGCCAGGCCCGGGTCCTCCTTGGCAGACTCAGCCAGGCACCTCACATTTGTTACACTAAACGAGCTGGCTGCCCGGCCGCATTTCCTGCAGACACTGCTGAGGAGCTCTGAGCTCTACCACCCACTGCACACCGCCTGCTTCCACACACACACACACACACACACACACACACACACACACACTCACACACTCACACACTCACACCCACTGCACACCGCCTGCTTCCACACACACACACACACACACACTCACACACTCACACCCACTGCACACCGCCTGCTTCCACACACACACACACACACACACACCCACACACACACACTCACGCACTCACACACTCACACACTCACACACTCACACACACACACACACTCACACACACACACACCCACTGCACACCGCCTTCTTCCACACACACACACACACACACACACCCACTGCACACCGCCTTCTTCCACACACACACACACTCACACACTCACACACACACACACCCACTGTACACCGCCTTCTTCCACACACACACACACACACACACTCACACACTCACACACACACACACACACACACACACACACACACACCCACCCACTGCACACCGCCTTCTTCCACACACACACACTCACACACCCACTGCACACCGCCTTCTTCCACACACACACACACACACGCACACACCCACACACACACACACACACACACACATCCACACCCACTGTACACCGCCTTCTTCCACACACACATCCACACTCACTGTACACCGCCTTCTTCCACACATACACACACACACACACGCACACACGCACACACGCACACACATCCACACCCACTGTACACTGCCTTCTTCCACACACACACACACACACACACATGCACACACACACCCACCCACACACACACACACGCACACATGCACACACTCACCCACACACACACACACTCACACATCCACACCCACTGTACACCGCCTTCTTCCACACACACACACCCACACACCGTACACCGCCTTCTTTCACCCTCCTCATCCACACGCACGCACGCACACACACACACGTACACTCTCTCTCTCTCTCACACACACACACTCTCTCACACGCACATACACACGCACACGCACACAGTGTGAGCAGTAAAGTGCTCTCACATTCCACTGAGCTACACACACATGCTCATGCCCCAGAGCCCAGTCACCCGTGCTGCCCCGCCCTTCAGCTCTACATTACACGCACCACTTCAGCTAATATATATTATCCCTTATTGTTCACATCTAATTTTATGTTCAATGCAATGTTTCACACGTTAAAAACTCATGCAATGCTTAAGTCACAACAAAAAGCTTCTATATAAATATATATATATGTATACTATAAATATATATAATATATAATTTTTAATTGTTAATAATTCCTATTAATAAACACTTGAGTTGTTAATTTAAACTTAGAGATTTAAAAAAACCAATTTACTTCTTAATTAAATCTTTTAAAACAGGGCCAGGAAGATGAGGGAGTGACATCTTAAAGCTTCATCGTCAAACCCTAAGCAGAAAAAACAAGCCTACACTCCATCTCCTCCACTTAGTGTATAAATATGTCAGTGCTGCTCTTACTTACATCGTCATGTTTCTCAGCCATCTAAAGAACTCTGATCTTAACGCCATCCAGTGTACCTGCTGCGTTCCAACAGAGGAAACTTTTACACGGAACCCACCGGGACCAACGCTGTCTTTAACTCTAGTCCTTCTACAAGACAGGAAACATGGCACGGCAAAGCAGAACCACAGAAAACCCCAAGCTTAACCAATAAAAAAAAACTTTTCTTTTCCCCCTTTTTTCTTCCCGAAGACATGCAGGAAATCTCCACTTAATTCAACAAACATTTGCTTCAACCCAGGAACTGAGCTGGACTTTTAACAGCTTTTTAGAGTGGTATGTGTGTGGGTGAGTGTGCGTGTGTGTGTAAGTAGTGGGTGCACAGCATATGTGTGTGTGTCTGCACGTGTATGTATGACTGTGTGCGACTGTGTGTGTGTGCCTGTGTGTGTGTGTGTGTGTGTGTGTGTGTGTATGAGTGTGCATGTGCAAGTGCGAGTATGTGTGTGTGTGTGTGTGTGTGCATGTGCAAGTGTGTGTATGTGTGTGCATGTGCAAGTGTGTGTATGTGTGTGCATGTGCCTGCGTGCGTGCGCATGTGCGTGTGCTTGTGTGCACAGGTAC
The DNA here is from genome assembly GCF_013347855.1 of Anguilla anguilla. Lineage (NCBI taxonomy): Eukaryota > Metazoa > Chordata > Actinopteri > Anguilliformes > Anguillidae > Anguilla > Anguilla anguilla. The sequence goes on along the minus strand of NC_049216.1, from coordinate 31,708,967 downwards.
GTGTGTGTGTTTGCGTGCATGTGTGTGTTTTGGTTCAGGGGGAGCTGCGCTGGTGTCTGAGCAGGAGCTGGAGATGTTGAGATGCTGCAGTGCCATCTGCTGGTGGCCCAACCAATAGGGAGGAGAACGCGGGAGAAGAGGAAAGGGACAGAGAGAGTGGGAGACAGAGAGAGAGAGGAGTGAAGGAAGAGACAGAGAGGGAGAGAAATAGAGGAGCAAACCTGGAAAGAGACAAGAAGGACAGAAGGAGAGGAGCAAATGATAAGAGAAGGTAGGCGGGAAAGAAGAGTGAAAGAACAGAGAGAGAAAGAGAGGGAGTGAGAGAGAGAGAGGGAGAGAGAGATGGGGGCAGGCTCCCCAAAGAGTGAGTCAGCCCCTTGGTGCTCCTGACATTAAGCACCCAGTACCCCCCCTCCTCACTTAAACTTGGGCTGGGCCCATCTCAGCCACCTCAGGCTGCCAGCATTCCTGCACTGCTCTCCACTGCTGCGCTCCCCGCTCAGAGCTGCCAGTTAGCATTGGAAGCACGTGACCTTAAGTTTTGTGTCTTACCCCCATTTCCTGCAGGGTGTTCCATAGGCTTTTAATAATGGCTAGCCAGTAATCAGGGCTGATTGCACATTCATCACCGTGATTTTGTTTCTTTTTTTAAAAAACCAAAAGAGGGGAAGCGTGTTTTCCTTGGGAAATGAAATATTTAAAAACCTGTTCCTGTTGCCCTCTGACAGGACAGCACGGCGCACAGCTGAGTAAACAGGACGGAGAAAGGGCAGGTATCTGGGGCGTCTCGGCGCGCACAAACGTACCTCTCTCCCGCCAAAAAAACCATTAAAAAAGAGCCATTTAAAAAAAAAAAGAGGCGTTTGCGCCATCTTGGAAAAAAAAGATGTAGTAAAAACTGTGTGAATAAGTATAGATAGGATGTCACATAAGTAATGTAATACCATGCAGTAGCAATGCGTCCTTGCTTCTACGCACCACATGGGGCAACTTCCAATCTGGCCCGCACAATACTCACCAAAACAGCGGGTAAAGTAAACGATTACCGACGCCAGCCAGTGAAATATGGCAGCGGACCTCCGGACGTTTCTCACGCGTTCATAAATCTGAGCCATCCTTTTTAATGTTCCGTTCATTATTTTTCTTAGCAGACGCCCCTCGCAGGCCCGCATAGCTCACGTTTTGACATATTACACATTTACACAGCTGGATATTAGCAGGGACGACGCCGGGTAAGTATCTTGCCCAAGGGCGCAAGAGAAGGGTCTCCACCGTACGACCCCAATCTAACCCCCCCACCGCAGGGTAGAAAAGTTCAGTTCATTATTACTGCAGGTTTACACTACAGCCTTAGCATTTGGGTGTTCACTGCTTTCAATTTGTAAAAAAAAAAGTTTTTATGGAAGGGCAGTCCGAGTTGTTGGAACGGACCGTTCCAAGTTTGTTTCTGTACTGCACTACACACTGTAGTAATGTTGTACAACAACAATAACCAACAGAGACAAATGAATAATGCACGTTGATTCCGGTCGATGCAGCTTCACCATCCTTTTGAAGACTGGTAGCGGCGTCCACACTTTGGCATGAGTTCTGAAAGCTGTGTGGCCTGTATTGCCCGCACGTTCCTCTCATACGCTTCAGGAACACAGCACGCGTCGTACAGATATATCTCTCTTTTAACGGCATAACCAGTACGCCACGGCGAGCCCAACGCCCAGCCGTCTCCCCTCCTCTCCACCCTCAGCCGTTAATGGCAGCCCGTTCACGGCCCGGGAGTAGACCCCTTGGCCCCGCGCGCCGGGGCCCTGTCTCCAAATCCAGCCACGCTCTCTCCGTGTGAAGAGAGCGGGAATAATAATGGTGTGAAGAATCCCCCCCCCCCCCCCCCCCCCCCAGCCCAGCCCGGCGGCGGTAAGCCTTCAGACCGCGGTTAGAGCACCTCGAGGAGACTTAAGGTCTTCCTCCAACCGCCGTTTACGCCGCCCGACGACTTCAAAGACGGCCGTAAAGGACCGCGCGGGCCCGGCCTAATCCGAACCGAAAAGGGGCTTCACCCAAATATTGTTGGGAAAATGAAGAGAATCAATACCTCCTTGTGGCGTATGTGCGTTTCACACATGCGTGTGTGTGTGTGTGTGTGTGTGTGTGTGTGTGCATGTGCGCATATGCGTGCGTGTGTGTGTGTGTGCATGTGTGTGTGTGTGTGTGTGTGGAGGGAAATAGGTTGAAAAGAGTAGCAGATTAAAAGCAATTTCTTGCATCATTCTTGCATCATTTATCAGAATGCAGTTATTTTTCTTTGGTTTGGTTTACTTTGGTTTGGTATGAATCTCCCAGTTTCATAATATAAGTGGAAAAACATATTTGGTAAAAAAAATTATATATATATATATTTGGAATTTAAATTAAATGAGCGACCACAGCTGCTCTCAAGATGGAAGCAGGACTGAGCAGTAACTGGGGAGGAAACAAAAAAAAAGAAACCCATAAATAACTGGAAAGAAATATTGCCCCAGCAACCATAAAAAAAAATAAAAAAAACCTGATGGACAGGCGCAGATACAATATATAAATGTCCGAATATGAGGTTTAAGACTGCAAAAATGCCCCCAGAGACATCCAGGAACCCTGTTTACAGCTCACTCCCACCGGCTTTGCTTAAACACATTACACTTAAAAAACACTTCTGAACATCAAAACACATTTCACTTCTAATCGCTAAATACCAGTCATTTCTTTGGGGCCATATGTCTGTGCGCAGTCACACCTTCAACAAATACAGATGAATCATTTACTGTATATACAATATAAAGGTGAAAAATATCTCCATGTTTTATCTCTTTCTCAGGCTCTACTTTACCGAGCAGTTTTTGCATTCCCTGGAAGCATGCATTAACAGAGAGTGAGAGATTGGCCGGGATTCAATCGACACTGCTCTTAACTTTAGTTTGTGCTTGCTGTTTAGTATTCCCCATATTGAATTTATTATTTTTACCCTATCAAGGTCTATTGAAGTCTCCCTCCTGGCCTGCTCTCTAAATGACAAGTCAGGTCTAATGTGCCCATATTGTTCCTATAAGTGTGAATTGATTTATATAGCTGCAAAGCATCCCCAGGCATTGAGGAAGAGCCATTGGAACCCAATACCAATTATATGTTTGTTTGGGGAGGAAGTGGCCACTCAGGACACCGGATCAATGTGGACATCAAAGGTCAAAGCAGTACCGCTTCTTCTGAAAACTTAAGAAGCGGTGCTTGATGGCACGCTATCAACGGATCGGGGCCTTCACTCAAAATATGCTGCTTCAAAAAAATAAAATAAATAAATAACAAAGGAGAACACAGAGGACAGCGTGGACATTTCTTTGTGCGTCTGACACTTTTCACGGGAGCTGTGCATTAAAAAAAAAAAAAAACAATTTAAGAGCAAGAGGGGAAAAATCAATAGACGCTGCGTGAAGAGGATCGTAGAGCCACCACGGCCCATAATGTAAATAAATATACATCATTTCAAAACCATGCCCCCATTAAAACAGGCCCCGTCTGTTATCGGTCCTCTAGAGGGGTTGTGTGAAATGCTTTGAGTTGAGTGGGGGGGGAGGGGGGGGATCCCAACTCTCTCTGTAATCATCCCAATACAGTAGAACCTGTGGGTGCCATCATCAATATGCAGATTTGATTTTAATCCATTTTAATCACCCGGGCCTAAAGTCCAAAATGAAACCAAAACCAGGCCCGTAATAAGGACTCCCTTCAGCAGGACAGCTTTATAGATTTGTAGCTTTTATTTTTTTTATCCTTCTTTCTGCCTCCTTGTCTCCGAGGACCATTTGAATCCATATTAATTTCCTCTCTGGCAGTTATGTACTTTCCCATGTACTGTGCTATTTCACATTTAATCTGTCAGTAATTTAGTAATGTGTAAACTAATTATGCACAGATATTAATGTAATTGGTTCTGGGAGCTGTAAAAAAAAAAAAAAAAAAAAAAAAAAAAAAAAAAAATCAATGTGTTTGCAGAGAATGCATTAAATTGAATTGAGTTATTATAATCATGTGTCAAACGCTGATTATGTTATGAAACTAAAAAGTAGATGTCAGCCACAGGTCAATACGCCGGGCCTCCCGACTCCATAAAATCCATGCGGCTTCATTCAATAACGCAGAGAGGGAAGGGCCTCGCCCGCCTCTCCCTGCAGCAGCCCCGTTTAGGGCAACCTTAGCGCGTGTCTCCTTTAAACTCCACCCTAACCTTTTCTTAACCTTCACCTGAAGTGTAAGCACGACTGTCACACTTGAACCATTTACATTTATAGTTCTCTCGCTCTCCTCTCTCAGGGTCAGTAAAGCTTGAAATAAGCAAAATCACTCTAAATGGCCCCAAAAAAAAAAAAAACATGGGTCTGGTCTAATGGGTCAGCTTTGATTGACTTTATGGGATTGCCTCTCCACCGGTGGTTTACTGTGTTACCAGAGTGTGAAAACAAACTATCAGCCTTATCGGCATGCGTTAATGTATTTGATAATGTATCCGTTCCTCCATTATCTTCAAAAAAAAAAAAAAAACAAACAAACAAAAAAAACACACACAAACTGACCGCAATTTGATCAATATGACTATGACAGCCAATCGGGGACCCTTATTCTGAGGAAGGGGATGCATAAAACACAAATCGCCTGCCCCGAGTGCATGAGGGACTGACAATCCACCCCCCAAAGGGGAAAGGGGGGGGGGGGAGAAAGCAAGAGAGAGCTGACAGTCTTCATAAATCCACATATGCACTTAAAGACCAGGGCGAGAGGCATCGCCGCAGGAGAGCGGCCATTGATTCACAGCGTTGGGTTGGGATCGGGCGAAACGGCGCACATTCGCTCAATTTACAGACGCCGCGTCCCCCCCCCCCCGCCCGCCTCGGAAAGAGGCGGCGAGGCGGAAGCTCGCAGTTCAACGTGTCAACCGTTTTGTTGTCCACTCCATCTGTGCTGCGAGGAGAAAGGATGAGGGATTTATGTCTGAATAAAACATATCCCTGGAAACGTTTAAAGAGTAGGGGACTACAACATATTGGAAACCGACAGCACTGTGAAATAACTCGGATCGTTTTACTTTTCCCGCCCGAGTTTTTGTTCGCGATGATATCAAAGACACGACGCCTCTTGAGACAGGTCACGAAGGAGGATTTAAATAAAGATTTGATTTAAAAGGTCGCAGTCGGCGTTAGCATTAACACATGGAAATCCCCGTGTGTCATATAGAGGAGGAGGAGGAAGAGGAGGAAATGAACCCTTATTTTGCTTATCCTCCCACCTCACACAGCTTGCACCGCTCACCTCCAAGCTGGTAGACCTCCGGACAGGCTGTGATATTATTGCAGATTACGGGCCTCCGCTCTGATTAATACGACACACGTGCAGCGGCGGGGACCACACACACACACACACACACACACACACACACACACACAGACACATTCATCTCTCGCAGGGAGATCCTCTAACTACCGGCCTCCCTCCCTCCAGGGCGGGTTTTTACTGGTGATCGTCGCGCGGGAGTTCAGTCCTCCTCGGCCTCAGCACCCCAAAAGCGCGTCAGATACGGAATGCTACTCCTGCTGCATAATCAGCCAAAGACTTAGGCCTCAAACAGGTTTGAATGCTGCATAGACAGCTGCATAATCAGCAAACGACACTGGCCTCAAACAGGTTTGAACAGCAATGCCTAAGCTGTAGGGCCAAGCCTACGCTCACGATGAACGCCTTTACAGAAGGAACTGGAATAGGGATCTGTCGTGATCGCTGTTTTTCATCGAGGAGGCAAGGTCTCCAATCTCATATTTGATTGGCTGTGGATGAGGTACGGGCGTAGATGTGTGTTTAATGAGACTCGCGTTAAGACTGATTCTCTGGGAACAATTACGGTTGTCGAGTGTGCTGTGTGTTATGATTTACTTCCTGTGTTTGCACAATTTGAAAAGGGGAGACAGATTTCAAAACATAATTTTGCAGCATACATAAATAACCACGGATTAAACTGAACACTAATACGTCGAAAAGCACTTAACACTCACCCCAAATAGTTCAAATAACTGCACTTTCCATTTCTGCCACAAAACGACACCAAATTTAAACATACAGTAATACATCTTCATTTTACTCAACTGAGAAATGAGTATCGTGCTTGCAAACATAGCAGTTACCGTATTATAAACTGACTTACTCATCTAGTGAGTATGAAATATTTTGAATGTTGAATAAAACGTTGAATTGGTCTTTATGGTAATTTTTGAAGTGTTCACTGAACGGCACATGAGAATGTGAACGGTTATTTGACTTTAAGACACAAAGATAAGCTTTGATATACTAAAAGAGTGAGTTGTAATTCTGTTAAGTAGATGCACATTTACTTAACCTAATTAATAGTACTTACCTAATTACATTCTTTCACCTTGCTCAGAATGGCACAGTAAGGACATGGTCTTGTCCAGCCACGGAAGGCCTATGTCATCAGTAACTCAAGAGAACACACGTTTATAATTAACAATGAAATGATGCCAAGCCATTGTCAATCTTTTTTTTAAATCCAGTTCAGTTTTTTTTTTTCTACACAAAGCCAAACATGTGTGCAGCATTAGTGCCTTTCCCTTCCCAATACTTTCTGGGACTCGTCTAGCCAATGCAAGAGTCAATGAAAGTCGATTGCTGCCAGTACTCCATTGGGGCGCCATTAAGATGAGACTGTGTGAATTCTATACTGCGAAGAAGAAGTGTATCTCATTCTCAGCGGCTCCAAGAATGGATTTTTGTTACAACCGGTACTCCAAACTTTCTCCCCCTGCCGCCCCCCCACACCCACACACACTCTCTCGTCTCATCTTTTTAAAAAAAAGACTTCATTGTTCTTCGTGTATGGCACCGGCTGTCAAAAACACAGCTAATGTGTCTTTTCATTAATTATGAATGCAATGATCTCCCCCCCTCCTTTGTTCAACCTTCATTATGCAAAAAAAAAAGACAAAATGTGTGTGTCTTGAATGAAAGTATGGCCTTTCATAATAACTTTTTTTTTTCAAATTCATAGCCATATATTATTATTTAAAACAAACATGATGCTGGGTAAACGCAGAAAGAGCCCATCTGCCATGATTAAGTGCTGTAATGAACTTGAGTTCCCCAGGAAGAGAAAAATGACATTTTTTTTTTTTTCAACCGGGCAGTCGAACAGCACCGACTCGAAACACCACGAATGTCGGAAAAAACGGCGCGTTTGGCGAAGAGTTGCGCAAACACTCGTCCTCCACCCACCCCCGTACCCATAAGCTCTGAGTTTACTGGATAAGATGGGAAACATCCTCCCTCCCAAAACGCCGCACGGTCTCACTCTGTCCCGTTTGACAAATCGCTCCCGCTAACGATGCCTTGTCTGAGGGAAACCTCGATCAAGCTTTTGAAGTCTGAAGGTCACCCAAGGGCCAGCATTTGAAGTCCGCTCTGGGCTGTTCTAGGCTGATTCCCTTTGCGTGGGCACAGAAAAAAGCAACGGCGTGAATGGCGGGTTTTGTGTTCAAGCTGGTGAGAAACAGCTTTCTCCAGCCAGCTGATGGACACGTGTTTCGGGCAGGTACACATAAGTCAACTGGAAGGTCGAGAAGATTAACTCGGTTGCCGTGACGCACCACCGTTATGACTGCACCCCCCCCCCCCTACTATAACACACCAGTTTGAAACTCCAAACCACATCTCAAGACTGAGGCCCCTTGGCATGCTAACGTGCTAATTCAGCCCTTGCGTTCATACTGTAGCTCGCAGCTACTCTGGTCTCTCGCCGTAGTCTCTCAGAGAAACCTGTTCTGGGAACGTTAAGTGAATGGCCGTTAGTTCACCACGGCACTGAGTATGAACAGAGAGATTTCGGAGAGCTGCTTTAAAAAAAATAAAAATAAAAATAAAAAAAAAACAGATGAAGAAGGAAATTGACCTTAGTTTTGCGCTTAGCTTGGAAATGATTCCCCCAGGATAATTATCCTCGACTCGGCTCCTGCAGTAACACTTTGCGCCCGATCCTAACACCTTGGCATGTAAACTGATGTGGAGGGGATAGAAAAGCCTTCCTGGAAACACCTGGAGCTGTTGGAGACAGCTGTGAGGGGTGCTGAGGAAACTGCTACCACAGATGGCCACACCTTAACTTCACACTCCCGTGGTCCTTCTGCACCACTGCTGCGGCACCAAACGCATTAAAAATACACGCATACGCACACGCACACACACACAAACGTGCGCATACACATACACACACATACACACACACGCATACACAAACACACACACGAGCACATGTACACGCACACACACGTACACGCGCTCACACACACACGCATACACAATCGCACACGTACACACGCACATGTACATGCGCTCACACACACACACACGTAAACGCATACACACACACACGTATATGCGCACTCACGCACACACACACGTACACACAACACACACACACGTGCACATATGTACACGCACACACACATACACATGCATGCACACGCACACACACACGCACGCAGACAGAAACACACACGCACACAGACACGCACACTAGTCCCCGTTTCCAAACGGCGCCTTCCCTCTCCGACAGCAGAGCTGGGCAGAAGCGCGCTACAACACGCCCATTTTACAATTCTCAGCCATGCGAGAATTGTAAAAAAAAAAAAAAACCCACAGTCACCTGGACACACAACAAAAACAGATACCAGTGCCACGGCTGACAGAGGGGGGGGGGGGGGACAGACGGGGGGGGTCGGAGTTAAACCCGATCGGCCAGCGGGGAGCCCCGAGGAGGAGGGGAGCGTCGCCTCTGCGCAGACATCATGGCACGGGGGGCTAGGCTTACCCCCCGTGCGCTGGCCTGGCGTTACAGGCAGCATCACAGGGAGCCTCGCTATCGATCGGGCTGGAGAGCCACGAGGCCGCCATTAAAAAAACAGCAGCAATAGAACTATACTGCTATTGATTGATGGGGCCAGCCCTGTTAATATTATATATGAAGCGGAGGTCTCCGTGGCGATCCCTGGAAGAAAAGCCCACCCCCCCACCTCCATCCCCCCGCCTCCCTCCCCCCTGTAATAAGTGGTAATTGATGGTGAGGGAGGCATGGCTTCCCCCTACTGACCCCGCACCAGTGAAAGTCAGATGGATTACACCTAACACAGTTATGATTGATATTATCAGATTACATAACCGGCTACACACAGGGTATGCCTGGGACCCTTTCAAGTGGACGCATTGATTTTTGATTAGGACGGCGCTCAACACATCGCAGTAAAAAAGCCGGGGAATATACGCGCCGGGGGCAACCGTGCGGCCCGCGCTTTCTGAGGAACGTTCCGGGCCTCCGGCTCACGGTTCATCACTTCAAAATGGCAGACGCACCGTTCGTACCCGAAGCCTGTATCAGCCCCTACATACTGTATACTGCACACTATTGTACCCGAAGCCTGTATCAGCCCCTACATACTGTATACTGCACACTACTGTACCTGAAGCCTACCAGCCCCTACATACTGTATACTGCACACTATTGTACCTGAAGCCTACCAGCCCCTGTATACTGTACACTATTGTACCTGAAGCCTGTATCAGCCCCTACATACTGTATACTGCACACTATTGTACCTGAAGCCTACCAGCCCCTACATACTGCATACTGTACACTATTGTACCTGAAGCCTACCAACCCCTACATATTGTATACTGTACACTATTGTACCTGAAGCCTGTATCAGCCCCTACATACTGTATGCTGCACACTATTGTACCTGAAGCCTGTATCAGCCCCTACATACTGGATACTGTACACTATTGTACCTGAAGCCAACCAGCCCCTACATAATGTATACTGTACACTATTGTACCTGAAGCCTGTATCAGCCCCTACATACTGTATACTGCACACTATTGTACCTGAAGCCTACCAGCCCCTACATACTGTATACTGCACACTATTGTACCTGAAGCCTACCAGCCCCTACATACTGTATACTGTACACTGTACACTATTGTACCTGAAGCCTACCAGCCCCTACATACTGCATACTGTACACTATTGTACCTGAAGCCTACCAGCCCCTACATAATGTATACTGTACACTATTGTACCTGAAGCCTACCAGCCCCTACATACTGCATACTGTACACTATTGTACCTGAAGCTTGTATCAGCCTCTACATACTGTATACTGTACACTATTGTATCTGAAGCCTGTATCAGCCCCTACATACCGTATACTGTACACTATTGTACCTGAAGCTTGTATCAGCCTCTACATACTGTATACTGCGAGGATCCAATGAACATTTAAAAATATACACACGCTATTTGAACCTTCACTCGCATTATTTGCCCGGGTTCATTATCTTTTTTCGATTTATCCTATTCGCTTCCAGGCTTGCCGCCTTCACGTTTAAAGCGCTGCCTGGTGTCCCAACGTTTCTGGCAGAAATCTTATCTGATACCCAAACCGAATGCCTGAGGAAGTTGGATTTGTTTTTAGTATCTTCCTCTTTCAGCCTTTTGACATACTTAATGATGCCTTCACTCATATCCCTGAGCCATTCGCATCAAAGGCAGGTCTCCCCTCTCGCGGTGTTTACCTCTCAATCTCAATGTTCAGTCCCCGCTGCAAAAAATGTTCAGTTCTTCAATCAGTGTTCAGCTATACTTCAGTTCACCCTCCTTCCCAGGAGCAGCAGCTGCACAACGTTCAGAACCAGACCACCGTGATGGCTGCCAGCCACCGTTAGTGTGTCATTTCCTCTAACGTTTTTTATCTCAGTGAAAAAGTGACCTCAGATTGGACCTCTTTCTATGAAAACATCCTTTGTTTGGACACTGTAGAAAAACAGTTAACTGTACTGAGCACCCTGATTAAATCCCAGTGTTAAGAAGGGTAGGCCCATTTTTGCTCTCTCTCTCTCTCTCTCTCTCTCTCTCCCTTTCTCTCTGTCAACAACATGCATTAGGTATATGAGAACCGAGAGAAGCACTTTTGCTTTCACCTGGTTCGTTTGGTTGTTTTTTTCCCCACTGACACAGAGACCCTTTTGTCCGTTAAAAGAGCACCATTTAAATATTTAAATATGGCAAACTCACCAAGCGGCCTTGCCAAATTGACTCAACGGTGCATATGTCTAAGTGCCATCTACAACGGCTTCACTGTTGCACAAACGAACTTTGCGGAAACAAAAACCTGCAGCCTGACTGTACGCAAATAGGTTATATCCAAGGGGACTCAATGCGTTTTTATAAGTCAGACTTCATTTTCGTTCGGGTCGTCCAGCTCGGTGAAATTTAAAAAGTATGAAAAAACATATTACACATTCCCTTGGGCCTGCAACTGTTTGTACATTTACAAGGTGTTAAATAGGAGACTTGGAAAGTGGTAGCTCTGTGAATATGTTTCTCAGAATCAGTATGATTAATGCTCCCACCTGACTTTCCTGACACATCTCAGAAAATGGCTCCTTAGCTTAGAGCTTCTCATTTCATTTACAAATTTGGCGGTGTGATATTAGGTTCTTTTTTGGAGTAATATTTAGTCGGAGCAAAGCAGCTGTTTCACACGGAAAATTGCTGTGAGAGAACAAGTGTACTATACATGCAAGAAAAAAATACACAGCCTATGACGGTCGTCGAGAGAAAATAGCAGGAAGGCATCAGGGCGAACACACACAGCTCGATTCAACCTTCCTCAGGCCACCTGGAGAGGAAGAAGCGTGGTTGTGTGACAGAAAGCACACCTGAACCCTTGGAACACCTGAATCGATGTGCAAGGAACTGGGGAGCTTTCAGGAGGTTTCGGAGCGCCTGAGGCCTTCATCTGTATGGAACAAAGAATCTGGGATCATCTTAATTAAAAACGAACCTGAGAGAGCACACAAAAGGGTTGGAGTAATATTTTCATTTTTGACAGCTGAAAGGACAAGCGGGCACTTGTGTTGAACGTAGTCGTGATGAGATGAAACGTAGCTAACAGGTGCAGTTTGAAATATACCAGCGTTCAATCAGCGCTGATCCTAAAACTGAACTAAATTCAGGTGGAATTCAGTTACATGCATGTCTTTCATTAATTTTGACCTGTGATCGCTGAATAGGCCAGAGGTTTTCCAGGAAAATAACCTCCACCTTAATTCAGTGGAGTCACAGCGAAGGGCAAGTGTCAAATTAATCCAGGCTACATTTGCATATATTGAAAAAGATCTTAAATAATCTTAAATCAGAATATTATCAATTATTTTCTGTTTTGTCCTATTGTCAACAATAAAAAAGGATACTGCAATCACCTCTGCACAGAAAGATATCGTATCAGATATCAGGTGTTTCTAGGATTCCACACTCTGAAGGCAAAAATGAATCCTAGGCAGAAACGTGTTTTGACAAAGTGCTTTAAACATCGTTGGGAGGGTTTAAATGGACCTTTGTAAAATATATCCATCTCCAGGTATTAGTGTAGCGTCGGCCATCCATACCGACGCTACACGGGGCTGTACTTCATCGAGGTTAGTCCGTCATAAGCGCCGAGCTGTGAAGATCTTAGACATTACATGGCTCAGGTTCACATCATAATGCTTCGCAAATCAACCGCCATGGATTATGTGCTACGCGAATCAATAGCTGCCGGACGGGGTGGGGGGGAGGGGGTGGGGGGTCATGATTTCCGGGCTTTCGGATGGACTCTGGCGTTTAATTTATAACGCGGCCATCAGCAAAAAGTCCGTCTGAGGGGGAACAGAGAGGGGGGAAAAAACCCCCGGCAGTCCCCGTTTGGAAGAAGAACAACAGGGTCCACTCCCGAGCACAGGCCCTGTCTCACATTGCACAGGAGGGCAGAGGGCTACGCTACCTAAACAATTCCAAAGAGTCGCCTTTCCCCCCCCCCCCGAGTTGGACTTATCCAGCAGGACCAGTAACAGAAGCGACTTCAGAGACTCCACTCCCCAGGAAAAAAGAACTTTATTAAACTGTACAAACATAACAAAGGGGTTAATGGGAATGCATTTTCAAAAAGGAAAAAGGAACTCTATCAAAGTCTACAAAAGTAATGGAAGGGGTTAATGGGAATGTATTTTCAAAAAGGAAAAAGGAACTTTATTAAACTCTACAAAAGTAATGGAAGGGGTTAATGGGAATGTATTTTCAAAAAAGAAAAAGGAATTTTATTAAACTCTACAAAAGTAATGAAGCAGTTAACGAAGTAGTTGTGTGGTTTTGGGGCGCGGGGGGGGGGGGGGGGGGGGGGCGGGTGGTGCTCAGAACCAAGCAGAAGCAGCCGATGGTAAATAAATATGTGCTTATTTAACGTCGAGTTTCGCGGGAGATGTCAGGCAGATCGCAGCGGGTCCGTTCACCCCCCAACGCAAACCCCACAGCGGCCAGACGTCCCCGCGAAACACAGGCCTGTTCACACCGGGACAGCCGCGCATGATTTATTGCCTCCAATTAAGAGCTGGATGGCAGGTCTGGAGGATTCATGCGGTCCGCCCCCTTAAAGATAATCTCTCAGGGCAAGTTTGCGCGGCCTGAGACTCTGAGTCAACAACAACTTCTTTTTTGGCAAATGCTGCTTCCTTCTACCGCTCAGAAGGGAAGGTGATGTGTGCAAGCTACCCCTGTCACATCCAGTATCCCTTAAATAGATCAGTAAATAAGCACAACATGTTTATGTGTCATCGCATGCAATGGTCCCTTTCAAACCTCAGCCTCTCGGGGTCTTAGTCCCCTATGGTGTCGAATGGGGTCCCTCAGCAGCTTCACCAGTAGGGTATCTGTTCCAAACCTAATAGAGGTATTTCACCCACAAATCTAAATTTATCTAGTTATTTTTTTAAAATATTTTTTTGTTTTCAACATTATATTTCAACATGAGCCATGAGATACAATCCAAGGAGCAAACGCCTGCAGCTCAAAACTACACATTTGAATTGGGACTACATAACATGAAAAGAATTACCCTGCATACAATTCATTCTCATATGTAATAATAATAACAATAATAATAACAATAATAATATTCAGTCTGTAGTATCCTTACCTCTTTGGCTGTCTGCCTTTAAACAGAAGAGCACTTTGATAATATCAAAAACAAAAAATGTATTACATACAAGGATACGAATCATCCATCTATAATACTGTAAATTCACTGAACAACTACATAAACTACAGTTCCTCAGCTCGTTATTTGCCTGGTTTTTAATGACGCTGATTCATATTTTTACAGCTCTGAATTTTAGAACCAACCACTAGACAGAAGAAACCACTCAACTCAAGTTTTGCCTCACCATGAAAGGGATATGGAAAGCCTGGATCGCAGCTCCGTTTGGAGAGAGGAGAGAGAGTAAAAAAAAAAATCTGACAGTGATTAAAAACAAAGCACCGCGTTTGTAGCTGGCAAGGAGAGAAGCCGTCGTGTTCCAAACCCAGCCAGACTGCGGCAGGAAGCAGCAGGAAGTGGCCTTGTCGTTAAAGTGAGAGAGGACACGTAAACAGCTGTATACGGCGAGGGGTGGGGGTGGGGGTGGGGGTGGGGGGTTGGGTAGGGGTTATGGCCATGTTC